>NW_009633799.1:61706-154824 GCF_000690535.1 Cariama cristata
GTAGTTTATATTAAAGTCTGAACTCATGGGACTATCAATATCAATTAAATTGGTAGCTAAGACAGAAGTGGATTTTATTTCAATTCCAGGATAACTTAAAATAAAAATACAGATTTTATTTAGTGGCCAAGACGTACTAGTTGTGTTCAGAACATTTTTTCCTACTTTGAAATCCTTCACCTCAGCTACTGATGTGCTTTATTTTCAGTATGGGTTTATAGTGCATGTTAAAATGTGAGATGAACTGTTTAAATAGAACACCAACGATACATAAAATTTAGTGCTTACTGTCCTGATTATTTCATGATGAATGATACAATCAGAAAAATAGGGTATGAAATAAGTAGAAAAACAGTGATGCATTCAGTACTGTGTGATAAAGTACTACTAGCAGTTATATTTTAATGTGAAAAATAATTAAGTTCTAAGAATAATTTCTCAGTGATCTTTAAGAAAAGATACTGGATGATTACAGGTGATTATTCTTATCAAACAGTAACTGCAAAGTATAAAATTATGGAAATACTGATACTGTTCTACCTATTCACCAGTCTATGCACCAAGCTCAAGATTATGAGGAGGGGGAAAAAAAAGTAGGATGTGTTTTAAGATATGTTGGGCACTGCATGTTTAATATGAAGACTATACCTAAAGAAAACCTTCGTTCGGTTATTAATTTAAACTTAGAATCCAAACTGGTAGTCCAGCAGAACCACAAATACTGGATTTAAAACTAACAGTTTGCTGAATTAATATTCTTGATCAACCTTTTTCTTAGAAAATAGTTTAAGAAAAAAAAGACGGATTGCAAAATCTCATTTCATTGCCAGTTTTCTCTTGCTGCCTCACTCATGGTCTACTATTGCTTTAAAACAGAATTGTTTTGACAGTGTCAAATACCAGGGTTGGTACTGAAGTTAAATTGGATTTTAATTCTTCACTCTGCTGAAAGTTAGCAGATCTGTTTGTTCACTGGCTACTTAGCGTATGACCTTGAGCAAGACAGCAGCAACGGCTAAATTTTTTGAAAAGTGGTCTCTAATTAGAAGAATTTCTATTCTCTGCTGTGTGCCTTGTGGGTACTTGAATCAGGGTGCTGGAAAAACACATTTGTTGGGCCTTGCTTCTATGAGAAAGCAAGCCAAAAATCTCATGAAGAAAGAAACTCTCCAACCTTGGCCACTCACTTGAAAAGCAGCACAAGTACAATTTCCAGTAGATGAACTTCTCTTTGTAGGTTACATCCCAGAGTTTCCATAGAGCTGGCAGAGTGGTGGTAACGTCTTCAGCCAAACTGTGGGGCTGATGGGAAGCTCTCCGCTTAGGAACCAAGGCAGGGGACCTTGATGTGCTCATTTCCAGGTTTTATTAGTGTTTAGCAGCTCCTGATTTTCTCTCTTTCCCCACCCAGCACACCTTACAAGTAGGTGATCCTGCTCTGAAGGAGCTCAGTAGCACAAATGAACTAGAGAGCGCTTGGTTCCCAGTTTAACCGAAATCAGTTGTAATCACAAACACTATCTATAGCGTGTTGGCCGAGCAATTCTGCGGAAATACTTAGGTGAATGAGACCTTGAGCTGAACTTGCCAGCATTTAATTTCTTTGCAAGGAAAGCCAGAGCCCACTGCAATCTTGCCTGGTTTAAAACACGCAATTTTAATGAAGTGTGCAGGACTTAGCTCTAGGTACCTAGCATATCTATGTGCATAGAAATATTACTTTCTTTCATCAAGTTAAAGCTTAAGAAATTTCCTAGGGTTCGAAGGAGTGTGGTGGGGAGTGACTTTGTTATTCTCCGGAATATTTTGGGCTATGCTGTGTCAGGCCATTTCAGAGACTGGGAATCTAGGAGTAGGTTACTCACTTCTTGCAGCAGCAGATGCAGGGCACAGTCCGGTCATCTGTCCTTAATGCAGTTAGCGAATCTGGGTTTATTTACAGCCTTTCCTGGATCAAGGCCAACATACCCTACTCTTTGTTAATGCATTCTCAAAGTTTGTATTCTATAGAATTAGATTCCCTTCCCAATAAGGACGTGCATATGGTTTTTTACTGTCACTGACCACTGTAACATCTCTTCCTTGTTTTCTGAGTACTCAATGTGGAAAATATAGGCAAAAACTACTGAAATAGGTAAGAGGCTTACTCTGTTCTTAATTTACATTAACATGTGTCTCAGTTTGTAAGCTTTATAAACAAAGAGATTTGCCAGCAACTTGTTAGGTCATCTGCAGGCACAACAAAACTACAACAACTACCACAAAACTGGAAGGTAGTTCTATGCAAATTTTTCATACTTTCTGAAAACTAAAGCATAAAAATGGCAAATCTGATGTGGCAAGAACTTCAGCAAAATAAAACCAAGAAAATACCCCAAACATTTTTAGTTCTTCCATGACTATTCAAAATTTTGAAAAACAAGACTTGGGTGCGTTTTCTGCATGTCTTGGGGATGACCTGTGTCTCC
Source organism: Cariama cristata (assembly GCF_000690535.1). Lineage (NCBI taxonomy): Eukaryota > Metazoa > Chordata > Aves > Cariamiformes > Cariamidae > Cariama > Cariama cristata. The sequence continues at coordinate 64,175 of NW_009633799.1, forward strand.
AGTATTTAAAGCTTGTAACCAGTGTTTTTGTTGAACAATGAAAAGGGTTATCTTTTATTATTATTTTTTTTCGTTGCAGGTTTCTCAAATGCAGCAATTCGTTCTAGTTCATAATTGCTCAAATAATCTCACCTCACTGGTTTCCAACAAAGCCACCTAGATTGACACTTCAACAAATTGAAAGTTCAGTGTGGGATAAAAGCTAGTGACAAAACTTGACTGCTTTGTGTGGAGGTGTGAGATTAATGGTTAAAATTATTTACCTGCCACGCTCTGCCTCTGTGAAAAGTGGAGCACAGAGTAATACCTATTTGAGTTTATTTTGCCCCCTCTCACCCCATTTCTAACTACTGTTAGCTCATTCTCTTTCTTTTTACTTTCTCTGGCTGCAGTTCGCCCCTCTGATGGTTTATTTGGAGATGCCATGCCTGAAGCACAGGAAACCCCAGCACCAGAAGCGTGTCCAGCCAGGCAGTGTGGGGTGGACGTGGTCTGCTGCCCGCCCAGGCACGCAGGTTGCAGTAGTGACATGTTTTCAGAAGAATGTCAGAGAAGTGAAACCCTCAAGGACCGCTGACATGTACAGTGTGGCTGTCTCAGGAGGAATGGTGAGTGTTCATTGGGAATGTATAATTAACTGGTGCAAGGAGACTCTCCTTACAGGCTGTCACTGAATATAACCACTGCCCCTTTTGTCTAGGGTCTTCGATTTACCTGTGAGGATATTTTTAAGGCTTTAAAATAGTTATACTCTGAACTGTGGAAATGTACATTTATGAAAAAAGAACAGTCATGGAGCTATTGGGCATGTGTAGAGGCCTGTCCAGAAATCTGTTGACGTGGATTCTTTGTAATTGCTTTTGTCCTTAAATCCTGAGACCGACTTAGTGACTCTGAGTCCCCTCTCTTGGGTCTTTGGGCATCCAGCAGCCCTCCTTCACTGGTGCATTGTCTGCTTGTCCCTCTGCTATTATTTTCCATTGTACAGGCTTAAAAACTCTCACACTGATTGGGGTCACTATTGTGAACCTGCTGTCTGGTGGGTCTCCTTGTTTTTATGCATGTGGAAATAGCTATTTCTGAATAACCTTTTGAAAAAGTCTTAGAGAGTTAAACGTGGCTGAAAAATCTATAGCAGACTATTGTAAGCACATAATAGAATATGGCACAAAAGCAAGACCTTCCTCTAGGGCTTTCTAACCTAATTATGTAGCAAATACGTAACTATATCAGAGACTGTTGTTGAGCTTTTAAAAATTCAGTAGAAAAGTTAATATTTTCTGTTCCATTAATAGCAGATTGGGGTTTGTGTGTGGTTGCCAGTTTTATTGGCAGGTTTATTATCTTCCTTGCTACCACAGTTATGGCTTAGAAATAGACTTTATTCTTTTCCTCTTAGTGTGATTTTTGTTGTTGTTGATTGTTTTGGTTTTGTTTTTTTTTTTAAACCAGCTTTACTTATTTACTTATTACTCTGATGTCTCAGAGTCCTGATTGGGGCCAGCACCCTGTTGCACTAAGTGCTGTATGTACATTAAAGGAACGATATGTAAAGTACTAAATAAAGTTGTTTGAGGCATGGATAAAATGGAAATTTTTTTTTTTCAGGTTCAGTCTGTTACATATGTTTTCTGCAGTCTGTCTATCAAGGAAACATTAGTTATGATTCATCAAGGTAGTTACAGACAGGTGAAAAATCCCACTGATTTCCCAGGCTACTCGTTTGTAAGAGACAAGTGCTAATATACAATGATAAATTGACTTCATAAAGTACAAATCATGCATATGCTGTTTTTGCAGGTGAATTTAAAGACTATCATACACTTATGATAAATAATCTGGAAAAATTCCTACTTAATCATATGAATTATCCATACCTCTCCAGGCACATTACCAGGAAAATCCCCACTTACCCAGAGATGCCAGCAGTGTGGTTTGGGATTTTCAGTGTACTGTCAGAGAGGTTTCAAGAATGGGTGTACTGTCAGGGTGAAAGCTGACCAGCGATGGGCAAAATAATTACTTAATTGTTAAGAAAAAAAACACGACCAACCACCTGAATTTATAGGCTGTTGTAGTAGCTAGTACAGATATGTTCACAGCGTTATTTGATAGATCTCAAATCTTAATAATAAAGATGTTCCCAATAGAGCTGTTGTGTTCTGAGGAACTGGTTGTGGTTTCACTTAATAAAAGTTTTACCTGTTATTAGGAGATAAAAACAATTTCAGTGCCCTCAAAATAAGAGAAGAAGAAAGCAGGAGCTGTATGCCAGAAAGCTTGTAGATAGTTTGTAAGCAAGTGCAGAGTGTGTTTTGTGGAATGGGAACAGAGGCCTTGCAGCGGGCGGGAGATAAAGGATAAATGCCAAGAAACAGTCTTCTGCTGCATCCTCCCCTGCAAGGATCTTGATGATAATCAGCGCTTTAAGAAGCGTATCATCAGTCCGCATTTGAAAGGGGAGTAGAGGATGTTCAAGGGAATGATAACAAAAAATTAGTTCCCGTTACCAAGGAAATGATGACAAAACCCTCTGAGATCTTTTCCCTCCTGGCAGTTACTCCAAAAGTTGTAAGTTCTAGGTTTGTTGTGCGGGCCCACAAGTTGTGACAAACTTCAGACTGTTCTACCAGTTCTGCAGATCGGAGAAGTATTCCCCTCACCTTGTTCTTGTACATGCATGGAAGCATACACATGTGTGTGCTCACGTGTACGTTTGGGCACACACAGAAAATAGAAATCAGTGGAATTCTACAGCTGCATCTGAACTTAATTGACGTGAAATTAATGACCTTCCCTGCCTTCAAGAATGAGCTTGCAAAACATTACATCCTTAACAGTAAGAAAGCTCCGTTCTCTCTCTCTCTTGTCTCTCTCTCTCTCGACGGGTAGCTTGTAGACAAAGCAATGTTATTTTTGGCTAGAGCCAGACGCCCTTGTTCCGTACTCATCCTGCGGACTGGAAAGGTAGCCAGAGCTGCTTGAAATATCTGGAGGGCTCGTTATGGCAGATGCTTACAGACCTTGTTGTCATCTGCTGTGAAGAGCTGAGACCAGCTCTCTGTGGCTGAAATGTGTGTAGGAGTCTGGGCAGGCTTTCTTTGTGTAGTTGGTTTTACCTTGTGTTTTTGGATGAACCGATAAATCACGGAAGATGCAAAGGTTAAAAAGAGAAACTGGCAGCTGCTGGATTTAATCTCTGGTCTGAAAACAAAATACATTTGGATTAAAAAAATATTGCGCTGAGATTCTTACAAAATTAACAGAAATTATTAGTTTAGGCATCCATTTCGACAGCAGTGACGTGCCAAGAGCGCAGGGTACTGGGCATACGTTCCCTTTCATTCCAGCCTGTGTCATGTTAATCCTCTTGTCAGTGCAGTTGCTAGTTGTGGCCAGAATGTATGATGGTAGTCCAGCATTTTTCTTCCAGCAGTCCTGAAGAGGTGATTAACTCACACTTGCAATGCTCAAAGGAAATGAGGCATACAGAAATAATGGAAAGATGCCTTATTAATTGCTGTGACCGTGACATAAATGCTTCATTGAGAAATGATTATCCTGATATTTAGAATGAGATATTCAAAATGTTGAGGTAACCGAAGATGTTGGGTTGACTTTGGCATTCACATCAGTAAGTAAACTTGTGATGACCGTTTGGTAGTCATAGCTCTATTGATTGCTGTAAATAGTAACAGTCAAAGAAATTGAAAACTGATGCTCCCAAATGTAAATGCTCAGAGCAGCCACAGGAAAAACTCATCAGCAAGCTTAAGGTAGCTGTTACCAGTGGAATCTCAGAAATGCTTGGGAAATTAAGTCTTAATGAATAGTAGTGACTGATAGCTTAGAGTTTTCAAGACATATTACTTTATACCTTGTTGCCGTTAGGACCTTGCATAATGGTATGACATTAATTTAAATCTGTTTCTGCAAAATGTTGTTGCTTCCCTATGTCACATTGTAACACGAAGAAGTTACTCAGGATGGTAAAGGATCTGCTCCTGTGCAGAGTATATCTAAATTTAATTTTCTTTAGCATTCAGTTCTGAAATGAATAATTATATTTTATATTACATTTGTCTTTTTCTGTATTACAATTTACTAATATAAAAATGTGGCAAAGGTATGCATATTATAGTTATCACCCAGGCCAAGCCATATCTGTAAAGCTGCTGCTTATGTTAAATCTGCAATGTCTGCTTTGCCAGACGAGTGCTGTGTGATGTGCTGCAGCTTACTGCGACCATGCGATGCAGAACAGGGGCACTGGAATGGAGACCCTGGCTCTGTGGCCTTCACTCATGAGAAGCTCACTGTGGCTTTTTTTTTTTAACCTGCTATCTGCACAAGAGCTGCACCAAATATACAATAAAATAAATTTTTACTTATGTAGTGTTCTGCCTTCCATGGGAGTGAGAGTGGTTTTTCTTTTCCCCTTTTTTAGCTTCTCTAAGAACCTTTGTTCTCATTTTATAGAAAGAGTAGAAAGGGAGCAGCTTTGTAGCAGGAATAGTGAGAAGAGACTCCTGCCTGAAGGTGAGCGGGATGGTGAGCAATCACAGCGATTCGACTAGCTGGAGTGCTTGCTTTCTGCTCCTGAACGGTTTGAAGCTGGACTTCAGCAGCAGTGTTAGCAGAGGGACTATTTATGTATGCAAATACTGCTCAAGTTAGTAATGATCTCTGGGATCATAACCACTGGAGTCAGTAGTAACTAGGTCTTTCCTTCTGAGAAGGATGTGTACTCTTTTGTTACCAGTATTATGTGATGGGAGCATGGAAATTCATCTTTTGACAGGCATGGCAGTGCTTGTAAATATTGCTTGTATGAGTGTTTGTAGATGTATTTGTCCTGCATTATTATTATTACATGGGCTTTTTTCAGTGGCTTTTAGTGAATTACTGAGTTCTGGCAGCAATAATCATATTTACTTGGCATATCTTATCTTTTTTTAAAAAAAAATCCTGCTGTTTCCTGCAGAGTTTTTGAGTTGTTGTCTCTCTTTCAGTGCTGTTATATTTGTAACTGCTTTTTAAAAATCTTGAGGTAGGAACTTCATCTGCTAAATGTAGAGAACAATAGCAAAAGGGTTAGGGTGTTGGTTTTTTTTCTGAACTCAGGATAGAGTAATAGTAAAGAAATGATTTATGTGCCTTTCTCTTAAACTGTTTACAGGTGTTCATCTGTACCATATTGCTTGTTAATCCGGCTGGTGGCAAACCGAGAGGTTGTGTCGCAGGAATGAAGTCAGTCGCTTGTGCTTCCTCCTTTGTATTGCCCTGTTCCTGCTAACTCTTCTGTTTCCCTCTCTAAACAAAAGGGGACAGTTTCAAAGTGATTGATGATCATGTCCTTTTTTCTTTCATTAACTACTGATTACCCTAGAAAGCAGGCTAGCTGCTGTAACACCTGACCGCAGATGGTCAGGTGAAATAAAATAGATAAGGAGAGCTGGAGTCCATCAAGCCAATTTATAAAGTGAATTGTAAGGAACGAAGTAGATGCTTCAAGAAGTAATACTGGGCAATCAGAGTGTGATGGTTTTGGTTATTTAGTAATTTATAAGCCAATGGTCTTAATTCTTCTGTGAGGATAGTGAATTGTTATCAAGGAGGTATCTGAAGCTCCTGGACACTGTCATCAGGATTCCCATAAAATGCATTCATTAATCTGTAAAACCTAAAGTGTGCTTATATTGATTGCCTGCTCTCTAATGTCCAGTCAAGACGTTTTTCACCAATTCATCTCTTCCGTGTGCAGCGTTGCTTATGTATCATCCTTCCGAGAAGGGTTTGCGTTACACTGGTGGGTGTCTACACCTACTGTTTGCGCATAAGGTGAGAGTTTGAAACACTGGGGTGGTTCAGTCTGCGGGATACTGGTATCTCCCGACAGTAATCTCTTTTGTATGATCAACAAAAAGAAGTGTCTGTCTGTAGAGGACAGGTCAGTAGCAAGGTGGGCACCTCCCGCTGTGGTCTAAAAGGGGCTAGCTCTCCCCGTGCAGTGTGGAGGGAACATAGAGGGACCAGTCTGATCGCTTGAGCCCCTAAAGATGCCTCCTCTAAAGTTCATAATTAGTGAGGTGATCTTCATGTCATATGGTCATATTTCTTCTGGAAACCCAAAAGACAACTTGCATTTCACAAGGATGTATCAGGAGCGGGCTGAACTTCTCGATCATTTGACTTTGCATAAATAGTTCGAGCTCTTAAAACTCCACAATTCTTTGAAAGAGAATTTCCAGGCTAGACTCTGATTTTTGGATCATCTAGAAAAAAACCAAACTTGTAGAGATGTTGTTTCTGTCCAGCCAAATCTTATTTATTGTAGTGGCAAAGTAGTAGGAGAGAGTTTAGCGCTGGCAAACTTCAGTGTCTGCTTGCTTTCAGCCGGGTAATTAATCTCTTTCTGCTCCTTCACCTTCATGACGGAAACCTTCCTGTCTAGTATGGAAATATCTTTCTAGGGAGCCAAATTACAAGGCAAAGTGGAACGCTTTTGACGCGTTGAAGGAACATTTTCCTTCAGGCTTTCCGTGGAGAGCACTGTAGGGCCCTGTGTGTGCCATCCGGCCATCTGAACCTTGTTAATGATTTTGCCGGTCTTTCTGATCAATGAGCACATTCTTTATGTGCCTCGTTATCTCCCTCTGGGATGTAATGGAGATTGGGAAGGGGGAGGGGTGTTAGATAAGGCTTCCCAGAGTGTTACTAGGAAGATGAGGATAAATGTACTCATAAAATGAGTAATTTCGTTTTCTTACAATAACTCAAAATTTGTACTAAGTAAATAGTCAGTGCTTTTAGAATTATTTTAATGATAACGCATGGCCTAATCAAGACCATCAATAATTAGGATTTCTGCATAAAGGCAAGGTATTTTTAAACTGGAAGATTGCTAGGAACTGTCCTGGCAGAAGCCAGGCCGTGCCTGCCTAGGCTGTGGAAGAGCTTCCTGAGCTATTCAGCGCTGCCTGGTGCCCAGGGCCCACGCTTTGGGATCAGGAGCCCCGTCTGCCTCTTTCAGGGCACTGGCTAAACTGCAAAGAGCATAAAAGCTTCCCTTCACTTTTTTTTTTCCCCTCTCTCTCCTTGGTGATGCGGAGGGGTTGAAAGCTGAGTGAATGTCTGAATGTGTTGGAGGGTGCATCCCCAGGCCTGGCGAGGCAGCTGGGCACAGAGGGCTGATTCACGGCAGCGCCAGCCCTGGCTCCCGTTTGTTGAAGTCCCTGCTGCCGATACGGAGGGAGGACAGAGTATTTTCTGTCAGGCAGGAGCGGCTGGCTCAGGCTCCTTCCATTCTCCAGCTGCACTCTGTAAAACTTGTTAACACACCAATATAGTCTAGCCTCATGGCAGAAAAATGGGGAAAAATCCATGTCTAAATCACTTACAGGCACACCTTGCAGTTTTTTGCAACTTCCCTGAATCTGTTTCTCCTAAAACTCTCCTGTCTCTGTCCAAAATGACGTGTCATCTTTCCAGCTGGGCTTCCTCCTGTCCCACCCGCACTGTGGGGGGAAGATGAGCAACATGGGGGTGAACATGTGGAGTGTCCGTCCAAAACAGGAGAGCTGGAAGGAGCTCAGGTAAACCTTTGGGGATGTGATGGAAAGAGACGACTTGAACTAAAATGCTGCGTTACTGAAAATAAAATATTTTTCAGGTGAAAATAACTGAAGCAATACCCTCTTTCTTTGGCTTAACTTGCATGTTTTATGGAGTAGGTCTGTCTCACTCTTATCTTCTGCTGTCTCCAGCTGTTTATTCCTTTGCTCGCTATTTCCTGAGGTGGGAAAAGCTTAAGCAACATCTCCCATGTCAGGTACTGGAAGTAGTTTCTGCCTGCAGTCTGGCATGTGTGCCAGGGCTTTCAGGGTTAGGGCTGTTTCATCTGGCACCTTTGTCAGCCATACAGCTGACTCGTGTTTCCAGGTGCAATTGTAGTGTCTATAATGAGAAAATTGTCTTTGCAGTACATTTTCTTATGCAATCTGGCTGTTTATCCAGATTGTTTAGAAAGGGATACACAACATCTAAATTGCATGTTGTTTGTGCACAGATTGTGGGGGGATTTTGTGTGTGACAAATGCTGATCTTGACACTACTCTGTCAATTATCTGTTTTTTACACAATTGAGTAGTTGTGCACACAAATTGGGTACACGGTGGTGTACCTGACTCTTAAGTTTAGAACGTTATTGAAGTGTTAAATGAGAATCTTGTTTCCAAGGGCATTCTTTGCAATTAGAAATTGAGGCAGCCTTTGGTGCAGGAAAGGACTAGGGCTAGCAGGAGTGCCTTTAACGTCATCTTCGGGCTGACTCTTTCTGATGAACTTAATCCTTTTCCTGTTTGAATCTTCCTCACAGTTACCAGCTAACTTGGCTTCCACATGGGGAATTAAAGGCATCTGTGATGAAACGCCACAAATTCCCATTGGAATGCTCCGTTTAGGGTGGTGCTGTGCAGCTTCGGCACAGGTGATTTTTCATTTTCTGTAGCTACTTCGCTACAGGGAGTAGAGATATTTTCTGGTGACTCTTTCCTGATTGAAACCTCTTGGATTGCAATTGAATTTCAAAGGGGAGTTGGTGAGAGCACTGGGGGCCTGGTAGTGAACTTTGAAAATGTGTAAGGTCTGTGGGGCTGACGGTCCACCCAGCACGGGCCTGGCACAGGGTCCGTGCCTGCTCTAACCTATTCTCCCAAATCTATCCACTGACAAATGGAGAATGTTACAGATCATTTCTTGTTCCCCAGTGTTTGTTGTATTGCAGGAACATGTGGAAAAATTCATCAAAGGGTGTTTGTATTCCTCAGCTGCCTTGTCCTTGGCTTAAATTTGTGTCTTATTACTGCAAGTGTCTCTTGCTGCAAGTCAGTCTGTAGATGACTTGCTTTTCTTATTGCTACTCAGTGATGGGGAACTGCAGAAAGTGTTAAAATACAGGTCAGTTGTGGCCTATTGAAGGGAAGTTAAGGCCACTGATGGTTAGATGAAATGCTTTGGTATTCTTTTCTGATGCATTTCAAATTTTTTTCTTTGAAGTCTGAAGAAATTGTTGACTTCAGATATCTTGCAGTTTGGAGACTTTCTCTTGGCTGCTTTTGAAAAGTCGCGATAGCTCAGTTCCTACTGATGTGACGGGATTCTCTCGGCTTCACGGGTCTAATAGGTGCTAAGGTACTTGACAGATTTCTCCCACTTAGGAGAAATGAAATCCCATAAACAAATCAACCTCATTCAGGCCCTCTCTTCAGGGAACTGTTTATTATTTCAAGCATAACAATTCAGGCAAAATCCTCAAGTAAAACAAAGCAAAGCTCTTGCTTTACCAAGCCAAATCCACAAGCACCTCTTTCTCTGCCTCTATCTGTCCCAGGTGCAGGACCCACTGCTCCCCTCTGCTTGATGTTCCCTGGCTTGGCTCCCATTTCAGAAAATGTCTGATTCGTTCTTTAAGATTTGGTAACCTAACAAGGCTGTTTGGACACCTGCTTCAGACATATACACATAAACCAAAGCTGGTTGCACTCATGCCTGCTATGCTGGCTGTGCCAGTGGAAGCTTTGATCCTCTCTTTTAGACGATATCTTATGGTAGCTGTTGGGATTTTCTTTACTTTTGAACCTCAGACTCTCATCTTTACCGTTTAGATATATTGTTCACTCTGTTTATGGAGAAGTTACGAGATCATGTAAGGTAAAATATCCACTGACAGGGAATTACTTGGAAAGCTTTCACATTTGGGAGGGGGAAAGAGCACCTGCTAATCTGTTGTCTTAAAAAAAAATGGGAAGATAATCAAATAGTTATTATTTTGAAAGTTCTTTAGTTTTGTAAATTTGTCCTGCAAAGTCTTACCTTCCGTTTTATAACTGAGCACATACCATTCACACTCACTTTCCATATGGAAATGCAAAAAAAAAAAATCTACTTTAAATTGTACTGGTAGTAGAAGTACAATATGAATTCGTACTTTTCTGTGTAGACATGTACATGGTCATAATGTCATTGTGGATGAAGTTTTTTGAACTCTGGTGGCCATTATTGTCAAAAAGCCCTAACAAATGTAATTTTTAAAGTATTTCTAGAATTTTTGTTCTTGTATTTTTGTTTCTGTTTTGTTTTGACAGTTGGTAAACATCATAGAAGAAGATCCGGTAAAGAGACAGATGCTGACTTAGTGGGTACACAGTTTGAATGACAAACCAAGATCAACAGATCATTATTTTTCACAGCAAGCAGAGACGAGCTGAGAGAAATGGCTGATTTTAGTGCCAACCTGTGCTGACAGTAGCTCTTGAGTTCCAGAATGCTGCACGACAGGAGAAGCGCACTCTAGCGCTATTTTGAGATTTTGCTCTGTTTGATTGCAATTATGTTTTTTACATTCAGACCACTAGCATTTTGCTCAAAGTACTGCCGTTACAAAAAGGAGACTGATAACCTCATCTGCTCTAATTCAAATCAGAAATAAGAAGTTACTGCCTGTTGTCAAATATTTATTTTGATTTTCTGCATTTCTGCCAATTTCTGTGTGTCATTCCCAGCTTCGTTGAGTTAATGCTTAGAGCAGGTCATTTAAGCGTAGGCAACACGGTCTTTTCTCTCTCTTTTGACATCCTTTATTGTTGGACTAGCTTAACTACACTAAATCTTGATGCAAGTCAATGTACTGCACTGCAGTTGCACATCATTTGATGTATTCAGAAATCGCACTGTGTCCTCAGCTTCTTAAGGAAAAAAGTGGATGATTGTTACTGTTTAAGGCTGGGACAGCACTTAAAGCAGATGACAAATGGTTGTGGTTTAGCCAAACCAGGACGTAGATTCAGGACAAACTGATTAACTGCTTGTGGAGAGCAGCTTTGGGGACTTTTCCCAACATTCCAGTGGTTCAAGGGTGTATCAGATGTTTTCTGTTTACCATCTTGTAGTATATATGGATACAGTGGTAGTGTAGTTCAAAATCCTTTGTGATTGTTAAATGGATTAAATTAGTAGCATGTGGAAATGCCAGATTATATTTATTTTACATTTCTTTGTTTGACTTCTGAGGTTTGAGTGGTAATTGGCTAGAGGGAAATACTTACTTCTATTTCACATTAATCGTATGTTCATCATCATCAAATATGTTCATGTGAGTGTTTTTCACATCTCTTGGTCTGATTTTTCTCTTTACCTTCACAGAGCTATATAGCTGATGAAATGCTCGCACTTCCTCAACTTTAAAACCAAGCTTTGACTCGCTTCTTCCAGATAGGAACTAAAGAGTTTGCTCCAGCTGCTGCTGCTGAGCAGCAAGTAAGGTGAAAGCTCTTTGAGAGCATAGTCACAACCCACCGGTAACTGACAGCTTAAAGAGCTTGGTGCTGCCTGTAAATATTTGTACTTCGGGAACTGCTTTATTGCTCTCTTGGATAGCAAATGGCTTGCCTGTAAATTTTTTTTTTTACCCGGTAAGGGCTGTTTGACCTGACCGCACCTGTGTTCTGCTCATAAATACTCCAGCCACTCGGGATTGCTTAAGTTTGGGACATTCTAATAAAATGAGACTGTAACATGGGACTTCATAAACCCAGCATGTTTTTCCAGAACTGCTGCACTTCTACACAGCTGCAGTTGATTGTCCAACACCTTTCCTGTTCTTGTCCTTGGAAGTTTTCTCTGTAATGGCATGACCACATTACAAAACATTAGTATCGTCTATGTTGCTGGAGCCAACCTGGACTGTACAGACCATGGGGAATGCACCACCATGCGTTCTCAAACACTGAACAGAGCACTTGTACTGCCATAATCACTGAAGTAATTTCCTTATGGTAAGCAAAAGGATTGAGACTGATGTGTTACTTAAAGAAAATGCACAGAGATCTTGTTTTCAAATATAGGTGGTAAATTGTATTGGCAAGTGAGGGATTTGGGCCCGCAGATTGCCATGTTGGTCCATCAGATGATAATTTGATCAGTTAAATGGCAAGATAAACTTGAATGTTAAATTTGATCAGTTAAATGTTAGAGTGTGAAGGCTCTGTCTCTGGCAAACAGTACTCCTGACACCTGTGGGATGAGGCATCTCTCACATAAGTGGCTGCGTGCTAGTGGAGGCTGCATCCATGCGAATCCAATTGATGCTACAGAAGGTGACAGTTTTTTCTGAATCTCTTCTTACTTTTATTCTTTGTAAGTAAATGACATTTAATTTAAACACTGTTAATATTTGGAACTAACCAGTAATTGCGCAAGCTAGTTAGGTGTGAATGTTTAGCACCAATCCCTCCTAAAGTGAATGAGCAGTCACTCGCTCTCTGTCTTCTGACCATATGCCATTGGTCCTAGAAGATAATTGCTTCTAATACATTTTTCTGCCTCAAAGCCATTTGTTTACTGTGGTTTTGATACTGTAAGTGGCCAGGAGCATCCAAGAGTATGGCCAGCCAAAATGATCTCCAATCATTGCTGCTGAATCACTGCGGTCATTTTCAGAAAGGTCAGTTAAATCCCAGGAAAATGAATGAAAAAATTAATTTCTTATTGTAGTTTAGATTGCAGATTGTTGAAGATGCTTTGAAGAAGTCATAAGTCTGATACTGATAGTTAAAACTTTGAACTGGGTGGTTGGGTTACATCAATATAAATCAGCGGCCAGCTGGATAAATCAAAAACATCAGAAGCCTCAGAACTGGGAGGTGAAACTTCTGAGCAGCCCATGAACTGGGTGTGCTTGCATCAAATCATCTCCGAAGTTAGAGACATGAGGTTACAGGCCAGCATGCTGTGCCGTGACTCTAGCAGATGCATCGTTCTCTTTCAGTATATAAAAAAGTGACCCCCTGTTGCTGTCTTTCCACCTTTGCTGAGAGCAGTCATCCCCAGGCTGAGCACTGAGCCTCCTCCCTTTGCTTCTAAATCTGCTATTTGTCTTTGTGGTAGCATCCCTGAGCAGAACTGCATTTGCTGGAAGTAAGGAATAAACCAGTGTGTTCTTAGTGTCTTAGAAACCGTGATTTCAGGCAACAACAGGAGAAGGGTGTAAGGAAGGCTGTTTTCCTGGTGCACATGAGAGGAGAGTAACTCTTGCCTTGGTTGGACCTGTTTGTGAACCTCCACAGGGAATTTTCATGATAGATTGACAACCTGTGAAACCATGACGTTAGTATCAAATCATCCTTGTGACCTTCATACGTTTTTCCCACTACCTGCTGCTCAGATTTCAGCACAGACAGAGCAAGCAGTGTTTCCGTAGGTTGCTAGGGTTGGAAGTGACAGGTAATCACGATTCAAAAATTGCATGATGTTTTCAGAAAGCACAGAATATTTTTTAACCATGAGTATTTGTAAGACAATATAGTATTTTGAGAGAAGTTGTTTTGTCACAACAAATACTGTAAAGATGATGAAGAAAACTGGCCCTGGCTTTTGGAAGAAATTTTTTTTAATTAAATATTGCAGGTTTCAAGGTCAGAGGGGAGTCCTAATGTGAAATGAAGAGATGACTTCAAAATGGTGTAGTAGGAAGGAGATGTTTGCTAGTCTTTTGATTATGGTGCTGATCTGAATAGAAACACCCAAATCTATTTTGATGTGATGACTGGAAACAAAGCTAACACAGTTTCCAGAAATGTCAGTCATACTCAATGAAAATTTATTTCCCTCTGTCATAAAATTGTACCGCCCACTGAAATTAAAACCTTTTTTTCCTTTGGTTTGCTGGTATGTCAGATAGAAGCACACATTTAGCTGAATTTCAAGCAATCTTTGTCTCTTTCAGTATTCAGTTTGTATTTCTTTAGTATTAAGATGCACTGACAGTTTTGCAGTAAATCCTCATTATAAATATGGATGCTATAAAGAGCCTCAGCATGCACAGCTAGAGTCGTTACGTAGCTTATTTGTTTTCCATTTTTTTAACGTACTCTGATTCAAATGTAACTCTGTTCTTCTTGCTGTTTAACTTGATTTCAAACAGTTTGAACAATACAGCCAAAGGCACCCGCTGTAACACAGAGTTGAAACCATGTCTGGAATTTGTTAGAGGAAAACCCTGCTCGGTGCCTGTGCTTTGAAGGCAAAAAAGAGAGTACTTTAAAAAAGTTTGCAAAAGTTTGCTGTAATCTCAGGTTAAGTGAAAGATGAGTAATTTTGAAGCAAGCCAGCAGTCCTGATGGAGAGTTCACCTCTGGCAAGGCGATGTAGCTGATGTTCCTCAGCCTTCAAATTCCTGTGGTGTTCCTGGGCCAATGTAAGCGACACTGATGTGGGAAACGCAGGCAGAGGTGTATTTCCACATAACCAGATCCAGTTGAAGCCAGGGATCAAAAATAATGGGGTCTTGAGATGGGCTTTTGTTGAGGAGATGCAGTTCTGGTGAAAAGATGCAAAATAAAGAGGGTTGGATCTGGTACTGTGCACCGAAGAGAGGGTCACACTGAGAAGTGAGGTTTCTGGGGAAACAACAGTGATGGCAGGAGAAGGGCAGACTTGAATTCTGTCTGCCTTAGTATTGCTGAGGAGGTGAGGATAATCTTTAAAGGGTTTCCTGAGAGTAGCAGCTAAGAAAAAAGTTTTTATAAGAAATGACACCTCCTGCCATTCCTTTGGAATGATAGAAAAGGTTGTTCATGTGTGAATAGTACCATGAACAAATCTTAAGAAATGCTCTATTCTTGCCCCTGGCAAGCTGTACGCCTTCTACTTCAATATTTTACTTTACTGGATTCGTGCTGATGATGGTCACCATAAAATGCATTTTCCTCGTTCCCCAGCAAGAGATTTCTTTCCTTCAGTAGCTTGTGTTTTTCTTTCGCTTTTATTGAAGCTTCTCTTTTAAGTGTTTTGAATTATTTGTTCTTTAGCATGTTCTCCTCTCAGGAGAAGATATATGGCTGGTAGGGACCAGGCAGATTACTCAATCCATTTTCCTGTAACCAGTGAGGGAAGAGAGGAATGAAAAGAAATCATTCTCCAAGTTTTCCCCGTCTTGTGCTGTGAGGAGGAGATCTGTTTTTCTATGTAGGAGGGTGGTCATCAGTATTTTCAGAACTGAAGACTTGAGTAACAATAATAGAAAGCACTGGTTTTCTACTGATTAATTTTCTCATAGAGTGCTTATTTAAAAAAAAAAAAAGTTCTTTTTTCAGACAGAATCAAACTCTAAACATAGTAGCTGTTGTTTTGCACAGGTCAGATGGATGTCAAATAAGATGGAAATGAAATAGCAAAGTGCTTTAAAAAAAAAAAAGGAAAAAAAAAAAAAAGAGTGCAGCTCCCAGTGAGACAGAGCACAGCGAGGAGGAGAAATTGGTTGGGGAGCATCTAGAAAAACCTGAGCACAGTAATGATCCTAAGGAATTGCTTATCAGCTTGGGGAGTTCTGGTATTTTGTTCAGACAAGTTGTAAGTTGAAGAGGGAAATTGGGACATTAGGGAGAAGTAAATTGGCAATTCCTGTGACTGTCAGAATACTAACGGGACAGATGCCCCAATCTATCTCTGAAGTGCTTGAATAGACCCTCTCCAGGTCCTGCCTTAGCCCATAAAAAGGCTCGAAGGGGTTCTCTGCTCGGTGTGGGCCAGGGAAATGTGGGTGGGATTTTTAAAGGCATATGTAGAAGACCCCCACTTTGTCATTTCTGATGGCCCTTTATGGCTTTGAAATTTTTTGTCCCAAATTGATAATTGCAAGAAAAGAAGTCTGATGCCGTGAGCCAGATCGTGAATAGCTCCAAGTCAGCATGGCTCTGTTGAATTCAAGGGCTGCAGCAGCTTTTCTGCTGTTCTTGGGTGTAGAGGAACATTGACAAGTTGCCTTAGTCCTTGACAGTATTTCAGGGGTTAATTCTTTTTCAAGTGCTATAGTGTTTAATGTTTACTGACATTTAATTGAAACAAAGCCTATGAAATGAAAATCAAGATAACAGGAGACTTCCAAAATCGGAATGTATCTAGGTTGTGGAGAACTTAATTTCTGTATTGGAAATTAAAACTGTGACCCTAGAGCTGAGTTTTAAGCTTTGCTTCTTGCTTATGTTAGAATGAATCATTTTCAAATTCTGTGAATTTTAAGTCTGATACTTTTCAGGTGAAGTGGTGTTTATGTTTGGTTTAGGTTTGGTTTTTAAAAGGAATAAGGAATTACAGGGAATACTCCACTAAAGTTTTTTTCGTGACTTGTTCTGCTTGCCTGATGTTACTTTAAGTGTAGTTTCTATGCTTTTGTAAATAAACACATTTTCTCCTGCAAGATTACTGATCAAATTTCTCAATATAAATTTTAGCACATGCTGCACTCAAATCAAAAAGCATCACAAATATTTTTTTCTCCCAACAGTTACCAAAGGTTACTCAAAGAGCAAAGGCATTATTTAATTTCATGTTGTAGAACCATTCAAGAGAAAGTACACTTGTTACTTTTGAAATTGTCTGATGCTGCCTTTGCCTCCAGCCAAAGAAAAAAGAATTATGTGTTCCTCGCAGAAGTGTACTCTGGCCAGCTATTACCACTTTATTGTTGATGTTGTACCTTTGTATTACTCTTAGTTCAAGCATCATAAACTTCGTCAGGTTGATTACTTACCAGTTAATCTCAAATGGATTTCACTGTCTAATCGAGTTACTTGTAATTCTGTCGTACACTGCTGTATACCTCCTGTCAGACTTCAGCAACCTTGGTGCTGGCACTGTAAACCATTGATTGGGAGGGAACTATGCATGGCGGTTTTAAATGTCAAAAATGACACCAGGTTGTTTCAGCCTGGACTGTCTGTGTGGCTGGCCCAATTACAGACTGGTCCCAGTCTGGCTGATGACTGGTCTGAGTTGTAACGTGTTGCTCATACACCTTACGGGGCAATAACATTCTGTGCTCTCGATCAGTAATGTCTGTTGTTACCAAAAAAGGGAAGGGGGGGGGGGAACAACCTCTTACTCTAATTAATAGGCTCATGACATTCTGAAGCATGGGAGGTTGCCTCAGTAACAGCAGTAGAACTGCCAATATTTATTATTGTAAAGGACGAGAATATTTTAACTAGAACTTCAGAACTAATAGGTGAACAACTAGTATTGGAGTTCAGCAGAAATTAACCTCATTTACAGGGTTCTCTGGTTACTGGTACTTCATGAAAGCTGCTCTGAGAAGTTCACTGCAATTGGAAATCAAGGAGAGTTATCATTTCTGCTTTTTGTAATGAAAAATACATTAACTTGGGTTCCCGACTTCATTTAAGTTCTGCTTGCCAGAGCAAATCTGTAGCTAAGCCATTGGTCAGTTTTTCAATTAATTTTTTCAGTTAATAGCCTTAATTACATTGTAATTTCATCCTTGTCAGTCAGAAGCCTGTCATTAAAGTTGAATTCTCTTTAACAACCAGTATGTCAGGATTTTTTTTTTCTTCACATGTAACATTTATAAGGGAAGGGGAAAAAAAAAAAAACAACAAACCTTTAAAAATGTTAGCCACTTTCCTGTATAGGTATTTAAGCACCGCGTGGTGGCCACACAGGGTGCCATGTCTGCGCAGTTCGTGCGTTAGGGCTGAATGAGTCCCTCTTGTTCGATACTGTGCTAAGTCCAGCTGCACGTTGCAGTTATCTGAGGGTAGATGGGAACACCATACAATCATTATTTCCCTTAGAACAAAACTCCTTTGACTGTGTTAAATCAAAGCTTTCTCTAGTTGGTTGCCTGCCAGTCTCGTATGCCAGCAAATATTTTGGATCGAGTTGTTCCATCGTTGAGTTTGGGTTCGGCATCCTGCCGCGTCCCGGCTGTGTGCTCCTCCCTGTCCCCTCGGACCCTGCTCGCACCTCCCTGTGCTGGTGTTCCCTCAAATTCCCGGCATCAGCTGGCCCTTTCTGCCAGGTTGTCCCGTAAATGAACAGGACCAAGTTAAACTTGGGACCCTTGTCAGAAATGGGCTGTTCCATCTTTGGATTTGAGAAAGGTCGTTTGTGCTCCATGCGTGTCCGTGTTTCCAGCTGCACCAGCGAGCCGGTGAAGGACGCGGCGGCTGTCCAGGCCAGCCCTGCGGAGAGTCTTAAACTTTGCCCAGGCGACTTCCCACTTGCGACTTAGGGTCTGATCCTGAGCCTGGCTGGCTGCAGTGGCTAAACGTGCTCTGGGAAGGCTGGTGAGCAGTGAGATGTCAGCTTTTTGAATAATTTAAAAGGCAGCTCATTTGCTTGTTTAGAGACTCCTCATACTAGGTTCAAACTTGCTTGTCTCCTTGCTACAGTAACATTTGGGTGGCCTAATGAATTATGCGCGTCACTTTGTGTAGGGTCTTGATTTTCTTTTGAAGGTTGTCAATACAAATAGCGCTGCCAATTGATACTGCTTAGCTTAGGAGCTGTGATGAGGCAAGAGCCTAAAATACCTCTAGAAATTACAAAGTCACATTTTCACACACTATTGTCGTAAAAATATATTCAGACTTAGGTTAAAAAAGAGAAAGCTGAGATAACGATATACTACATAGCAACACATGGTTTCAGAAAGAATTCCTGGAATTATATTAAGCAAGTGTGTCACCGCTGCGAGAAGCTATATTTCAGCACTACATTTATTCTTGTTGCTGAAGACATCATACCCTTAGTGAAAAACAAATAAAGTGAAAAATGCCATCTGAGTTTTTCCCCCAAATACCTCATGTGATGTGTGCTCCCTTCCTAACCGTTTGGAATTTTATGTGCTATTCAGCAAAAGCTAAAGGGTTTAAGGACGCTGCTCAGTTTAGCTGGCAGGAGATGTTTAAGCTCGATAGCTGGGTCTTAAGTCCTGACAGCGGAGGCAATGCGTTGACCTTAAGTCGTTCAGTTGCACTTAAGAAAGACTTTCGTCTGGGTACGCCAGCGTGCTTTGAGAGGCAGGGAGCCTTGTGAGAAATCAGCCTGCTTAGTAGGTCTGTTCCTGCATGTCAGACTAATAGAATAAGAAAAAGTGGTAGAAAAGTAATTGCGTTCTTTTTACTAATGAAGGAGCACTTCAAGTCGCCGATAGTTTTACTGGCTTAATTACTTTGCAATGCAACATTCAGTGCCTTTGATTCGAGTTTTGTAATAGCTGTTACATGGACTTACTAGTTCCTGGGTGAACCAGGCAATTTTTTGTGCAATTACATTTGAACTGTATTTAAGTGCATAAGGAAAAGTACAGACAAAAGAGGGAGGTGAAATAATGAGCGAGCAGGAGGGATGCGCTGCAGGGGGAGGTCCCAAAGGAGGCCAGAGCTGGGTTTTCAAAAAATGCTTGTTCCTCTCGTGGTTTCAGTCCCATGGTGGCTTTAGCACCTTGAGGTCTTCTGAAAATACATTCATTTGTTTAGCACTGAATTTTAAGTAGAAATAAAATCTCACTTGAGTGGATGGAAGAAAATGAAAGAAAAAAAAATTTAGCAACACTTTTAAACTCCATTTGAACCCCCTTTTATACAGTTTGTAAAAGTTGGTCATGAAACTCCTTTTTTGGCTGAATTCTCTGAATTCAAAGCTAAAAACCAAGGTATATGTTCAGCTTAACAAATAGTTTTGCCTTTGCTAGTTTTACAGTTGTATGTAGAAAAATGAATTTAAATGAAGAACAATTAAAAAAGGCAGTATAGTCTTAGTGGTCAGAAGTTTGTTCCAGTGGGCTCAGGGATGCTGTCTCTGCTTGTTGTTCGGGTGTTCTCTCTGCCGCCGGAGAAGAGTGTGAGGAGAAAGATGCCGAAAAACGCTGAAAGATGCCTTCTCTCCTCGTGGTGCTACAGACGGTGGTAGTGGAGAAGTGTGCTCCTGCGATGGCGAGGGCTGGTTGCTCTCCTGCGCTGCAGCAGCCTTGGGTTCGTCCACTTGCGTGGATCCCGTCACAGTGCGGTTTGCGACAGTCGTACCGCGTGGCCTGTTGCACGTACCGCACGGTTCAGGGGGGACACGGCTCTCGTCTGGAGAAATTTCGCTTCCCTGGCAGCTTACCACTGTGGAAGAAGCATCTGTCAGGCTCCACATTAAGGTGGTTTAATAACATTAGTTCTGAGTTTGGCTCGATACCACTTGTAATACGAGAGGCATTTCACACATTTGAAGCCGTATAAATCTCTGTGTGTGTACGTAACACATCTGAAGCTCTCGGGTAGGTGACAACGTATGCTCTGCATTCGGGGCTGCAGAGCATTAGCTGACATCTTCTGTTAACTTGATAGTAAAGTGAATTTGGATTAACCATTATTTCTGAAGTGACTGAAATACCCTATTTCTGATGATAGTACTTTTATTCTTCTTGGAATAAAACACTCCAAGCAGTAAGATGCCATGACAGACAGCACAAGAAGGAAGGTGCAAGAATCTGAGCAATAACATAGCAGCAAAGCTGTCTTCATGGCTGGTTTTTATTGTTGTAGCTATTATGGCATATTGCTAGCCACGTATGTTATCTGACTTGCATTAGTTAGGTATGTCTATGTGGCTGTGTATAGATTAGTACAGTATGGGTTCTGTGTAAATGTTTTCCTGAGTTTCGCTGTTTGCAAATGTGAACAATCTTTAGATCTAGCAGACAATAAAATATGTAACCGAGCGAGAAGTACACACGATGCAATGCAAATACTGGGGCAAGCAAATTTATAATAAGGATCTATAGGGTAGGCAAAGATTGATGAATGAATTAACCATCTCACACTTGTGCATGCGAAATGAACAGAATGTCCTTAGAGAGTCGTTCAAAGGCAACAAAAGCATTGTGTTTTATGGAGGAAGGTTAATGTTTTCATGTGACTGGATTTATCCTCAAGTGGTTTGCATTGTTTGGAGCAGTAACAGCCATGCTGCGTTGTATATAAACACGTAAAATCAGAATTAATTATTACGTTGCACTTAAGTTTATGGAAAAAAAGGCCAAATTCAAAATTTCCTTAGGTTAGTACTTGTTTGTTGACTCAGGCCCTACGTTTTTCCCTAATCATTTCAAAGGCTTCAGTCATTAGAAAAGCAATCAACATTTTGGAGTAACATATTGGTAAGGGCAAAGTAGTCACAAATAGTTGTTGGAACAGGACTTATATCAACACCAGGCTTTTGAATACTTTTGAAATTCAAATACACCTTTTCTGACAATATAAAAAGACCACTGCTTTTCAGACGAGTTACTCGTCGACTCAAAATCTTACTGTGCTCGTTGACCCCAAATCTTAGTGTAGCATAGAATTCTGATTTTCATTTTAAATTGTTGGGTTTTTCCCTTTTAGAGCTGCAGGACAGCATGGTGCAGAGCAACTAGACATGTTCGGTTACCTTCCACAGGGTAAGTCTCTGCCTGCCTGCAAAGAATTGAAATAGTTTGCCTTATCTTGATGCACCAAGACTTCCCTGTGTGTCCTGTAATTTGTTGCTGGGAGCGTGTAGTGGTGCTGACAGCTGAGGGTGCCGAGACAGCATTTCTTGGTGCCAAGATGGTATTTCTCAGTGCTGTGGGGTATGCCTCTGTCTGTCCTGCACACCAGCAAAACCAGCCGGGGGAAACTGTGCCAGAGTAAAGCCTGATACTTTTTTATCATTGTAAGATCGTGGATTGTGTAGTGTATCTTACTAGGCTGTGTCTTTCTGGCTTGTAATTACATATTCACTCTGAAACTGGTTTCTCATAGAGCAGTAATGCTTTTATTCAGCTGCATTTTGTTAAACTGTGTATAGATCACAGATGCAACCATGTTCTGTGCATTTTCAGTTGTTTCTTATTTCTTACTGTGAGTCTCAAGGCCTGTTTTGAGAGATCTGTGGTGTGGGGTGGTATCATGCCAACAATGAAATGCTGGCTTCAAAATGAAAGGCAGTGATTCCAAAACATTTTTATTTTTAGATCCTCCTTTTCTTAGTCTTGGATGCTGTTTCCCTCTGCCCTCCTTCAGCGTGATTGCTTGCCAAGCCATGTGAGGCAACTTAAAACTGACATTCAACCACAGCTTGAAATGTGCCTTGAAATCTGTTTTAATTAGATATGAGCCATAATAATTTAATTACAGATCCACCCACTAAATTGTCTGTTTTGAATTGTAGCAGCCACATTGTGTACAGAAACAAAAATGTTTGGAGTAGATACCTCACTGATTTCTATCAAGGGCATTCAAGCTCGGAATAAAGTACCAGAGTACTGTGACTGTTTAACCTCTGGTTTGCTAATTACCCACGTTACTTCTAAAATCTGCCAGATTTATCTAGATGTAAGTCAGCTCTAGCTTAACTTCTTGCTCCTGGGGGATGAGATGCCTGGTGCATTGCACGCTGAGGAAGCACCTGAGTGCAGGATGATGCCTGTACTGCTGGTAAGGAGCGTATGGCCAGCAATAGATGACTGGAGCTTGAGAAATGTCTCATTGTTTTGTGGAAAGACCTTTCAAATAATTATTTCCCGTAAATTTGAATCAAATATGCATCACACATTTAAGATGGAGTTCCATCTTTCAGTGTAGATAGAGAGGCTGTTGTCCGAGAGGAGTCACTTCTGGGGAACGGTGTCAAGGTTGCTGTCCAGTCATCTGGTAACGAATACCAGTTATCGCTGTTTAAATTTGCGATTGACAGAAAGACCGATAGAATAATTATTACATCTTCATCTGTATTTAATGTGTAGAGTAGGCTAAATCATTTGGTGACCTGGGATCGTTGGGTGATGTGTGTTGTAATACAGCAGGAGGGAGATCGAGGAGCGAAGGCCCTACCTGAAGAGGAGAGACTGTACCTGAAGAGCCAGCAGCTGCAGAGGTAGGAGCAGAGTTGGTTAATGGAAACTTCTTGTGCGATTCTGTTGCAGAACACCCGTTGCAACCCTCAGATTGAAACAATCAGTCAATCAGTCTGTCTGTCTATCACGGATACAGTGGTTGTTAGCATGAGTGGAATTGCCTTGGGGGAAAACACCTGCAAAGCTACTGCATGAACATACCTAAAATATGCAGTGCTGGTCAAACAGGAAATATTCATTTAATTCATTCTGCACTATCTGAAATAAATCTTTAAGTACAATCTCGAAGCACTTTGTATGTTTTACTTAGAATGTCTGAAGAAATATTGCTGTAGAAAAAACTGTCGTTGATAGCACAAATTTAATTTTTGTGGCTCCTACCCATCTTCTCATCAGTGTTATGGTGTAATGTTTCCTTTGACTTTGCTAACATGCAGATTAAAGGTAATCTTTAGATTTAGAATGTTTTGTATCTTTATGTTCACAGGTAAATAATTTTCAGTTTGGTGATTTCTACTTATGTCTCAATCCCTGAGATGTTTGATGGATATTTCTTCCAAAATTATTGGACAGTTATTCTGATGAAAACATGTTAATGGAATTTCTTAGTGGTTAGCAGTTAAAGATGGAAAGCTGTAAAATCTAAATTAATTCTGCTCTTGTTGTCAATGGTATAAACTCACCTTTAAATGAGCAAAACGACATTATGAAACCTGAGGGATGGGAGTATACCTACACGTGGGCAGGTACTAGAAGGCAGCTGATGTGCTGTGATGTAAGGCAGGGTATGAATGAAAACATTGTGTGTTCAGAAAATTTAAAAGCAAACATTGTTGAAGTGAAACTTCTCCATAGAAGAGAGGCTGTGGGACTTGGAGAGAGAGCCCATCGGTGGGGAATCGGGTAGGCTCGTGTTGCCGCGGCTGGGGCGGCCCTTTGCTCTGTGATGACAGCTGATTCCAGTTCTAGATCATTACCCTCCTCTGGAAGATTTCGCATGCGCTCGGGGATAAAAGGCTGTATTCTTCTGTCGTTGGCTCTGCCGGAGACAGCTCCAAAGGAAGATGTTTTTCATTATTCCAAATGGTAGTTATCAAGAAATAATTTGGCATTTTTATCATTATTTTTATGAACAACTCTTCTTATTAAAAGCTTCTTGCAAGTCAGCAGGCACCATTGTGATTGAAGGCCTAATGTTTTAAGAATTAATTTGGCCTTCACCTGTTGCGGGATTGGACCGAACTGCTTATATCTGCTGCCTCTGAAAGAGAAGGCTGAGGGATAATACTTGTCAGGTGCTTCTCTGTTTCCTTGGCTACAAGATAATTTAAATGCCATCTATTTTATTGGCATTAATGAAAATCTTCTGGGATACACGTCTTTGCATGATATGCAGTGATTTCATTTAAATCATAGTGCGTGTTAAAACATTAGCTGTAGGGATGTCGTATTTTGGGTACCAATCTAATCACCTCTCCAGAAGGGTGAGGAATGGTTTAGGAAGACAGAAATGTTAATAATTTATATTTCTCTCTATTAAATATCCTCAAATGGCATATTTTATTGTTTGAATCTTTCCTTCCATGACACTAATATGGCACAGAGAAATTTTTTTCCTGAAAGTCAAGTATATATTTCTTAGCAAACACCTGTAATTAGGTCAGAATTTTAGAAAAGGCTTTCTATTTGCATAGAATAGCATTAATTTTGCATTATTCTAGCAAATGAAACACAGAGAAGGAACAAATAATTTATTCATGTAAAACCAACCTGCATGAATCATTTATTTATCTCTTCTGGTAATTTCACAAACTCACTTTTTATGCATCAAGCTGCAAATTAATCAAAATTTTCTAGGAGTTGATTTTGTCCAGAAAAAAGTATTAATGACATAAATAGCTTCCCTTGTATGGAAAATTGTCATGTGAACTTGGGCAAGAAGTCCATACAGGGTTTGTTTTTGGTTTTGGGTGTTTTTTTGTTTTGTGTGGGGGTTTTTTTGGTTTTTTTTTGTTTTGTTTTTTTTTTTTTTAGGTAGCTATCTGAAAGAGCAGCTATAAGAGTCTAAGTTTTCACTGCCCTTAACCTTCAGAAAATTTTATTAATAAAGAAGAATTTTGTGTTCGACCCTATCAAGTTAATCCAGGAATTCAGAGCAACTCCTTTGAGTTTGTTAGAGTTTTCATCAGTGTAAATAACAGTAAACCTGATGTAAGGACTTTAATGTGCAAATGCATGTAGAAGTAAATGAGAAATGTCCTGACTTTCTTGAACTGTGCTCCATTTCCAGCAACAAAATTTAAGGGAACAAATTCTGCCTCTGCTGAGCCCAGTGACAGCTGGCCCATTGAGTTCTACAGGTGCAGTATTCGGCACTGTTTAAAATAAATTCTTGTGGGTCAGTATGGTTCTGAATTAGATGCTGTTTACTGAAGCACCTTTGGAGTTCAGGCCTGCTCTTTGTATTTTGTTACTGTTACTGATGTGTTGGTTAGAGCTGAAAGAGGCTGTGGCAGAGTAGGGAACAAGTGCTGCTTGACACTAGGCTATATGATAACCTACATACTCCCTGGCTACGCTGATTCTAATGTTTAGAGAAGTACCAGATTTTGACCAGTGTTTTACAGAATTTTACATAGTGTCTGATGTCATATTGATCTGTGAAATGTTAAAAAAAAATGCAGCATTAAACAAAAAAGTGGTATACAGCTGATGTACTGTATCAAGGAAACGTATGGTCATTGATTCCAACATACGCTTAAAGAGAAAAGTATTCTTTGGAAATATCTTTGGTATAGTGGCAGTACTTTAAAATTAGCTAAAACCAACTTTGTTACCATTACAATTTCCAAAATCATTAAGAGTGTTAGAAAAGCAAGTAATGATTAGGGTTTCGGGCTTTAAAGGATTACTAATGACTGCTATACTGGCCATCTTCTCGTTTACTTGTTTTTTTCCTATGTGATTAGATGGGCAGTTCGATTAAGTTTTGATATGCCAATCAGAAATGTCATTTTTCCTAATTCAATAAAGATTGTTTTGCATGTCAGTAATTAATTTGCTTTGTAATTGTGTGTTAACTAAGTTTCATCACAACGTTGCCCTTAGGCGAGACCAGGAAATCTGCTCCAGCCTGGCCTCTTTTTTGAAACAATCCCTACCTGAAAGTCTGCCTTTGAAATATATGCGACAATGAGGAGAAGTTAATCATGAACAGGGCACTGTGAAATTCAGGAGATTTGGTCTTATATCTGCTAGTTGTTTTGTGAAGTATTTGCTATGGATTAAAGAATGTAAGCAAGCGGCTGATGACCTGGCCTTAAAACTCAGTGAACTTGGGTTCAGTTGTAAGCTTTGCCAGACTTCCCGCATGAGTAGGGCAGTTCATGTGGCCTGAGTGTCGGACTGCCATTTGTGAAAGCAGGTTTGGTACTTCTCGGTCTGTTCTCCTCTCTTTAAAGCATAAAAAGAGCTGCTCTTTTAACGAAGAAGGATTCATCTTGGTGAGAGCCTCCATGTCTGCCGATGATAAATCCAAAACCTGACTGGGCACGGTACTGAGCAGCCTTCTGCAGCTGACCCTGCTTTGAGCAAGAGGGTTGGACTAGGTGCTCTGCAGAGGTTGTCCTCCCTCCCCGTCTCAGTGAGTCAATGATGCTGTCAAATAATAAAGTGGAAGTACCCAGTGAAACGACCGAAAGATGCTAGGGTATGTTGTAAGTGAGAATTACTCAAGGCTATCATTTTATCCTGTGCTAAAAGCTTCACAATTGCAGGAAGATTGTCTTAACAAAGGCAAAAAGTAATTATTGTGCTGCCATTTTTTGCTACTATAGTCAAGGGCCTGTCAGGATCTCCGTTACAACAAATATAGTTATAAAGGCTAATCTAACATTGCGTGACAGATATTTACTTGGAATTAAAATCTCGTAGAGCAGTACAAAGCTGTTTTGCTTGCATTCTAATTGACTTTTTTATTTTATTCTGGTGAAAGGGTAAGCTTTTGAACCATTCATTGATACTTTTATATGAACTTAGT
The DNA here is from genome assembly GCF_000690535.1 of Cariama cristata. Lineage (NCBI taxonomy): Eukaryota > Metazoa > Chordata > Aves > Cariamiformes > Cariamidae > Cariama > Cariama cristata. The sequence goes on from NW_009633799.1 coordinate 90,940, forward strand.
TCAGGCCACTTAAGCAGAATGCAGCCCAGACTGATAGAAATTGCAGAAGTTAGTGATTGATGGACGCTTCATTGGTCAGTTAGAAATAAGTTCTCTTAAAATGGCATGTATGTATGTCACAAGAGTCTCTGCCGTAATGACAATTACCATACTTTGTTGTCAGCGGTCTAGCAAACAAGCCACATGCTAAATATGCATGGTGATGAAATACTTTCTTCCTCACAGAGGAGGACTTTTCTGGTACTGTGTAACTACAGCGTGGTGTAGAGTTTCCTTCTCCAGTCTGTCAGTTTATGTGTCTCAATATTTAGGAAGTGTTAAAAAAAAAACCCCAACCATTCAAAATTTGTCTTGAAGAAGATAGCTTTTGATCAAAAAAGTGTTCTATCCATAGCATCCCACCTGATTTTGTGTGTTTATTAAGGACTCAGTATGGCTGACCACCTCATTGTTGGTTTGATCTCTTGATCCTTCGTGAAGGTACTACACCAGGTGTACGGGAAGAGAACCTACGCTGGACAGAAGTGTGGACGGTGCTTGTGCTGCCTGGACACGGGAGGGGGAAGGCTGGGGAGCAGCAGGCACTCAATGCTCTCAAACCAGGAGAGCCCAACCTGCCTTTCACAGCTGTTACGTATGTTTAAAAACATCATGTCCATTGGCCAGATGTGCTGTTTCATCTCCTTTATGAAGTGCTATTTTTTAAGAACAATTTAGGTTTCAGCCCTTGTTGAATCTGGTTCTTTTCCAAACATGCACAAAATTCAAAAATCTCTTGATGGGTTGATGCTTGCTAGTCCTAAGGTTTAAAGATTTTGCACTAATACAAAGGTTGCGGTGTTTATTAAAGATAATACTGTACAATCCAGGTTTTTTTTTTAAATGCAAATTTGTTTTCCTCACCACTGTCAGTTGGCACGAGAGATTTGCGCTGTGAACTGGCGTTTTGGTTCTGGAGCATGATGAAAATTTGTGGATCCGGTGGCATTGCTTCTGCTGTGTTCCACTCTGGTGTTTTAGGGTTCAGGACAAAGTATTTTTGTTTAGTGCTTTGGCACACAGAGCAGTAGAGAAGGAACCATTTTATATATTCTAGAGTTTATTAAGCTTTTCTCATCTCTTTTTAGAAATAGGACTGTGAACAGCTTCGGTAACATTTTCAACACTTCCCACTGCTGTTGGGTTCGAGGTGCTAAGCAAAGAGCCTCGGAGTGTGAGAGCATCTCCTGACCAGCTGGGAGCTGCAAAATGAGCGGAGGAGAAATGGAAGGGAAGTTGGTCGGATCAGATCCCCGTCAGCCTGGAGGAGGGGTACTCTGGGGCGTTTTGGGGAGGGAGCAGCTCCCTGGGCCGGGGCCGGGACCACAGGGTTGCACATCGAAGGTTAGAGAAATGGATTCCTGTCTTGGCTTGGTGTCTTAGCTTGCCTTGGAGCCTGTGGTGAATTACTTCACTGCTTTCTGGTGTGGTTCCACAAGTGAAAAATTGCATTTGTGTCTTTTTGGTGGGATATAGAGAAACTTGTGGTGTTTCAGGGCTTTTTGCATTCTGAAATGAGGCGAACGGGTTGGCATACGATTCCCTCCTGACACAATGGCTTCAGACTTCTAGTAAACGTAGATGTTTTCTCAAAAAAACCTCTGGGTTCTTTTGGGAACAGCTTCCCCTTACTTGTGCAGGAGCAGTATGGTCGTGGTCAGCAGGATCAGCAACGATTGGGACATGGTGTGCTCGGTGCTGCCAGGCCCGCTGGGGACAGTGTCCTCTCTGAAGGGCTTTGCTTCTGGCAGGCAGGGGACGATGATGGAGAAACTGAAGTTTCTTTAACATTCTCCACTAGGTTAATGGCAAAATCTTTTCCTTGCTCTCATGTCCCAACTGCTAGACCCTTGTACATGGGTAATGCGAACAGTCTGATATACTTTATGATGGTTAATTTGATTGGTAACAAAAACACTTTAAAGTTTATTGGATCTTCACAAGGCCTAGTTTCAAGGGTAATTAAACATCTCATTATATCTGGTAATGTTAATTGTGTTTTTAATTTTATTTGTACACTGACATTTGCTCTGGCTAAAAATAGTCTTTATAAATGGGACTGAAAGAGGGAACTAAAGATAGATACGTGCAAGCTTGTGAATTATAGATAAGGGAAGAATGTGGAGATACCTGTCTTGCAAACAAAGCTGCCTGTAGTGATGGGTCTTTCTGTTAAGTTCAAAGTGTGCGTTGTTCAAAAAAAGGGTATTTTAAAATGTAACTGAACTGATCCAAGCCACATTATGGTTATTTAAATGTAAATATGGCTAGCATCTTTTTTGCATAGAGGAGCTCAAAAACAGTAAATATACCATATTTAAATCCATCAACATGCCTTAGACCGACATCTGGAGGTTCTTCCTCCTCCTCTGGCAAGGTGTTTGTGGTGTTGAAGCTTAAAAGTTTTAGATTTTACAAATATGACTAAAATCTTGCAGATCTTACAGGTGAGACAATTATTTCTGTTCCCATCTTATATACTTCTGTAGAAGGAAAAAAAAAAAGCTGAATTACCAGTGCTTGGCAGACTTGAATTTAAAAGGAAAAAATTTTGAAATGTATTTAAAAGCCATAAGGACAACATGAAACAGAAGAAGTCTCTGGGGACAGACTTTTTAGCAGGGTTTGCTGTGACAGGACACGGGGTAATGGTTTTAAACTAAAAGAGGGTGGATTTGGACTTGGCATAAGGAAAAAATTTTTTCCAATGAGGGTGGTGAAGCACTGGAACAGGTTGCCCAGAGAGGTGGTGGAAGCTCCATCCCTGGAGGCATTCAAGGTCAGGCTGGATGGGGCTCTGAGCAACCTTATCTAGTTGGAGATGTCCCTGCTCACCGCAGGGGGGTTGGACTGGATGACCTCTGAAGGTCCCTTCCAGCCCAAATGATTCTATGATTCTACAAGATACAAGCTTGAAAATAATTTATTTGCTTTCTGAATAATTAAACAGTCAGTGTGAAGTACATGATAATGCATGTCAGTCCTCAGCTTGTTGGCTATGCTAATTTATTCAGTGTATTAGAGTTGGCAATTAATGTTCTTCTAACAATATTCCAAGTAAATATTCTTGCATTCTATTAGTCGTTTCTCTGAGTCAGTTTTCCTTGAAGATAACCATTACAGTGCAGTTTTCACATGTACACAGGTAATCCATATGAGGTTCATATATGAATTGTAGGGGTTTGTTCCCTGGGGTGACTGGTGGAAACAGCTTTTGAAAGGTGAATGCTGATAAAGCACAGGGGAAATTGCATACAGCCCACTACATCACCCAGCACGTTCATTTGCAAACATTTAAATTGCGTGCCAGTGCAGACACTTGCGCATATCCTTTCCGTGAATGTTAACACAGCTGCTGGATGCCTTTGATTCATCATCTTCTGTGGTTTTGCCAGTGAGTCTCGATGAGTCTGTTCTTGCTTTTGGAGAAGTTATTCCATCTTTTAACATATCCAGATAGGGGATATTTTCAGGTGGCACAGATACTTCTTCTGACGCATGTTTTGTAGATGAGCATTAAGCTCTGCTCATATCTAGGGGCAAATGAAAGCCCCTGATAGGTGGGAAGTTTTTTTGTCCAGACTCACCAACAGTGAATTGGAAAATGAGAGCTGAAGCAGATTTCTTAATAAGGCAGCCCTGTTGAAGTAACAGTAAGGTGGTTTTAATGATAGCTTTTCTGCCTTGACTTGCAAAATGATTCGTCATTTGCCAGAAATATTCCTGAAGATGTACCCATTAGATTAAGAATGTGGCTTGAAGCTGTATCAGCATACATGCTCTCAACCTCTCGCGAAAGAAAACAGCACGATTTGTGACTCCTGTCGTCATCAGTGACCTTTGCTCGTTGCAGGAGCGGTGCAAGAGCTACGCGTGGTTTTGCTTTGGAATAGTTCAGCCTTTTGCATATACCGGGCGCTCAGTTTAATAGCTTTATCTCAGCAGCATCTTGAAAGTATAATGAAAAATTACTTTTCTCTTGTTGCGGTGTGATAGCTTTGAAGCTTGCATTTTGAAGCTGAGTTGAATGTAATAGACTTTTGACTGGATAAACTTGAGGACAGGTAGTTCTTTCTCTGGGAAGCCGAATTGTACTGCTTTGCGTTAGTGCTGAGAGGTCCTAGCAGTCAACAACCTGTTCTTCCTAAGTGATGGAGTGAAAGATGGTTTCATGAGAGCACGGGAATTATCTTAATTGACATAAATCATTTGAGGTACTGTCAACAGAATATTACTCCTAATCTGCTTCTTCTGTTTCGTTTAGGGATTTCCATTTCTTTTTAAGTATTAATGCAAATCACACATAATTACAGATTTTGTAGGTGGAGGCTAGTCCTTTTGATACATTAAGCAGTGTCAGATTTACTCTTTTGCATAATCCTCAGGCTCCCATCTATGAAGCTGTGTGAAACAGAGTTAGGGAACACGTTCAAAATGAGTTTCAGAGTTCTGGCTTGACCAATTTCTAAAACACAGTGTATTTCAGTTGTAACTGCGAGCATGGTTCTCAATGGTAAGACTCACTAATCTTCTTAAATAACCTAATACTTAATGTGATTGTGTTAAAGAAAACCAGGAAAGTGATCAGCAGTGGAAGAAGCTGAAATACATAAAATGAGCTTTGTCAATAGAAGTCAATTAAAACGTCACTAGGAGAAAGAAAAATGCCACGCTGGAAGATTTATTATCTCAGCAAATCTAGTATTAGAAACATGAGCAATTGGTCTACTGTCAAACATGTCCAAAGTGACAGTTAAAATGATTGAAACACAGATGAGTTAAGTAAGTTTTAGCCTACTAATTAACTGTAACTCCTTAACACAAGATCTAAATAATGGAGCTCGTCAGGGAAGTGACAGTGTCATGGGTTGAACCAAGCAGCTCTCGCAGGCTTTGTGGGGTCATGACAGATTTCTGGGGAACCTGTGCTAAAAATGGGGCATCTTAGAGGTTCAGGAATTTCCAGTCTTGTGTACAGGTTAAACTACACCCATGGATAGCTCCTGGGTATGTCCATCTCCAACACTCTAAGTTTGAAGCTGATGTGGATTTAAAAAAATATACTTTTTCTCTGATTCTGAAAAGTGCATTAATATTAAATAGCAATTAAAAATCTTTGTATGTATGCAGAGGAACACATGAAACATTTAAAGAACAAAAAATCTCATCAAAAAGAGGATGGTGTACTTTGTATCAACAAGCTTGTGCAGTTAGGGAATGAGATCTGTTGGCTTTGTACCAAGGCATACAGCATCATTTATTGCAGCGATTCAACCCCAGGCCCAAAAAGCTGATTGTGTATCTTGGACCTTGTGATTCACGCTAACACTACTGCTTTTTAACATGTTCTTTTTCTAACGGGAAACATGCTGTCTGGTAACGAGATCCTTTCACAGTTTGTTCCTTAAACCAACTAATGAAGGAGGGAGCATATCACATGCATTCCTTCAGAGATAGTCGCTATTCCTTTCATGGAAACTCAGAGTATATGTAAGTAAATAAATATGTATGTATGTCTGATAGCATAGCGTTTAAGACTTTGATCTCACAGCTAATTTATGGGGAAACAGCGGAACGATGTGTAACTAAAGGACTGATTGTTTTAATTGCTCTGCAGCAGTGATGCCTGGAGCTAGAGCCAGAGCCAGAGAAATTCTGTCTCCCTCCAGTGTGTAAGAACTGTAGCAGTCACAGCGAGCTGCTTTCTTGCTGTTAGTGCAGCAAATTCTGCTTTTATTTCAAGGTTGGAAACACATGCTGAAGTATGGGTGTTAGTTTATATCCAAATGTGTGAACTGTGCCTTACAGCTGCGTGTATTACTTAACTCTTCAGACTTTGGTCATCAAATTTATTGCACGTGATACCTAAAAAAACCTAATGTACGACTGCTTTGTATTGTTAACTAGAGAAAAGGTAGTCACGTTCAGGGAGGATTTTTGAGGAAATGGAGAAATTATACTGCTTTGGTGCAAATTTGTTGAGCCACAATTTGTAGCATGTTAGTGTGAGGATAAAATTTAGGAAAGGAAATGAGAGTGCTCTGTAAAACAAGTTAAGACTAATTCCTTACTCTGAATTGGAATAACGTACTTAATACTGTATAAATATTTCTAACTAAATGAAAGATTTTTATAGAGCATTAAAAATTTATAGCAGATCAGCTGCCTTAAAAATGCCTTTCCTTTCTTTCTAGTCCTGTGCATTTCAGACAGCTTGTCATTGACTGTGACTGGTTTGTTATGGCCCTCTTATTTCTGAGCAGTCATTACGAATGCCCTTAAGTTTAAGTGAATGCATTTGTGGTGGTTGCTGTGTGATGACTGGTTTACTCTGTAAATAGACTATAAATTATATATGGAGAATTTATGAATTAATCTATAGTATATATCTCATACTCATAAATATTGTACAGTACCTTGCAGCCTCTTTATAACTTGCTGGTGGAGATCTTTAAGTGCAAGGTTTTTCATGCTGCTCTCTTGTATCAGAAATAAGTAGTTTTGATTTTCTGCAGTACTATTTTCCTTCATCTTTCAGTACTGCACTTTGCAATGTGCAGAGCGAAATTGTCAAACGTATATAATGGAGCAAGGGATGTGCCTTGCTTCACCCTTCAGCTTTGGAAGGGAGGTGAATCATGAGTTTCATACTTGTGGAGCTATTTTTTCTTTCACCTGGGTCCTCTGAATAATATGCCTTTTCCCCAGGCAGCTAATTGTGGGGTGAGATTAATATGGTAGCAGATTGTAACCACAAATGAAGATCTCGGTAACTAGCTATTAGAACGCTCTACGTGTCTGTTGAGTGCAGCACCAAAACCACCTTTTCACTGAAAATATGACTTAGATGCAATGGTATACAGAGAAGGGGTATTAGAGGTAGGTTGGTGATACTTCAGAAAAACTAGCCAGTGTTTAGCTAGCCTGTGTGCCATTAATTTTCTCTTCACATATTTGGGCTAAGATAGTTATAGACTGTAACCTTTTAGGAAGCAATTTAGGAGAAACTGGTCATCTCCAGAATAAATTTCCATGCAACGTTCAATACAGTATGTGCTGTGATAAAGCCCTGTCTAATAGTCACTGCTGAGGTGCAAGTCAGTAGCTAGGCTGGGAACTGTTATTCAAATGCCCTGGAAGAAAAGAGCAAGAAAATACTTTCCCTGTGACATTTTAAGGTTTGTGTGATGTGGTGCCCGTCTTGCCATCTGTTCCGCTCCAGAGCCGAGGCTCGACTTGGGAAAGGGTACTTGCAGTGATTTGGTGATTGGTACCTCGCGCTCGGCACTTCCCACTGCAGCAGGTTGAGGCTCAGATAGCTGGGGAAATAGGTGCGACGCCTGCCTTCACACAGATGAGAAACTGAAGCAGAAAAATTGAAAGAGCTTTGTGAAAATTTCTGCAAGAGCCAAGAACAGAATTTTAGTTTCTTGACACCTAGCCTCGTGCTTTGGCTAAAAGGTGATGCTTCCGCTCAGAATATTGCAGTTTGCAGGCTCCACCACTGAGTTCTTTTAGTAAGACTTCCTTATCATACACCTTTAGGAAGACTATTTTAATTAGAGAAAAATATTGAATAAATATGCTTGTAGAAATACATTCTAGTCAAAACTGAAGGAAAATACTGGAATAATCCACTCTCTTGTCATGTGTGGTGTTCAGTCCCTTTATGAATCATTTTGGTGTCGCATCTTGGAAATACGTCATCAGTACCTTTCTGTTCTCATCCTCCATCTGACAGACAAGGGTATTTCTGCTCCTCCCCATGTTCTGGATCACCGATCACCACAGCATTGCATTCTGTCCTTGTGTATGACTACAATCACTGGTGATGGTAATAATCATCTCAGACACTATAGTGGGGAGTACCACAAAACTACCCATAAATAAGCCCATCCTCCGAATGGGACTGGCAGTTGTTCTGTGTTCTTCTTTCTGCTCCAAAGGTTGACTCTCTTGAAAGCAGCAGTGAAAAGTACGTGGTTTGTTATAGAATTGTCTGTTAATGGTGATGCTTTGTGGTGATTTTATTTTCTGGTGAATTATTGTTAGAAAAATAGTGGGTAGACCTCAATTCACTTTCTTTGCTGCGAATACAGTAACTCTCTAGGTAGCTTCTATGGCTTCGTGCTCATGTGTGAGAGTAAAATCCAAACTATATCTAAAAATATGCAAAGGAAATTATGTATCCTGTATTGCATTGAGGAATGTCAGAAAAAAAATAACTAATTCGGGGAATGTGGAAACAGCCAATATTTGAAATAAAGCTAGAAGGAACACAGGATGCTCGCTGCCTTTTGCTGGGTGTGCATACTTTGTTAAGACTTCTTCAGCTGATCTGCCAAGGTGGAAACTTGGACCAAAGGTATGTGACTCTGCAAGAACATTTTACTTTGTTGGTATTTTCTTGTACTCATCTCACAACCGGTACAAAAAATGAGTGATGTGGTGATATTCCCATGATGGATGGTTAGAGCTCATCAGATGTGTTTCTCGCACTCCATCTCTTCCTGACAACCTGTGTTTTGCTATCTATTTCTTTTGTTGGCCATGTAGCCTCCAGCTCTGGAGGGCTTTTCTAATTCTTCATATTCCATAGTTTGTCATCAGTCTGACAGTTCTTAGTTAGAAGATACGTCCTTTATCCCGTGCAGCAAAACTGCCGTACGCTCTGCAGGGATGCTGCTGTGGCCACTAGTCCATGGAGCGGGAGCAGGGGTGCTGCTGGGGAGTCGAACCTGCGGGAGGGGGGCAGGACGGGTCACCCCCGCGTCCGGCAAGTGCAGGAGCTTTCTTGTGTCTCAGCACAAGAAATAGGAAGGCATGAGGCGTGCTTGTTTGAGGGAGCCGTTTACACGAGAACCGTAGCGTGGATGTCACTGTACTCTTCCTGTCATCCCAGTAATGTACAAAATCCCTCCAGGGATGCATAGTGGAAGAAGTGTATCGATGCATGCTAGGTTACATATTCATGAGTATCACTGTAAAGATTTATCATACCCTTGACTTACTCAGAAGGTTAGTTGGTGAAAATGGAGCAAGGCAAGTATTAGTAATACCATTGATTATTTTATTTTTTAAATGTATTGTAGTTTTATGTGATATATATTGGAACAATACATATTGGAACACCAATTAGATTACAGATGGATTTAGACTTGTCACATTGCTAGGAAAAGAGGATTTATTTAGTTTCTCCATGATACTTGATGAGCATAGAAGAAGCTGCAAAATTAACTTCTAGGTCCAGATTTCCTCAGAAAGTGAGGAATCAGAAGGTAATTGTAGCAAGGCAGGTGTCAGCACAAGAAAGGAAAAAACCAAAACACCACACCCAACCAACCAAACCAGAAAGGGAGGATCTATCTGGCTAGAAACCAGCATGGTTCTCTCCGCTACTTTCCTGCCTGTCCATCTGGACCCCACTAACCTGTGGTGGTTTTAGTTTGGTCAATTATGTGTAGCAGTGGTAACTGAGCCTCTTAGAGGGATCTGGTTTGGGATGGTGTTAGCAATGACTGTGTATTCAAGTCCATACACTTCTCATATAGAATTTCTTGAACATATGGAATGGTGGGATTTTCTTCTGGTAGATCATATAATCTTTTGAATTTGGGACTTCTTTGAATCAAGTTCCTCATTCTGCAGTAATGCCTTGAATAGAGTGATTGTTCATACTTCTTTCAATTCCAACTGTAAAATTGATCCTTAAGTAGTGCTTTTCTCAGTGTGGTGCATTAACCATTAGTGCCTAATGGAGGAAAATGCTTCTTGAAATACAGGGATTTTTTTTTTTATGGCCATTAAGCAAGAAAAGGAAGTGTAAAAGGCAGTTTTTGTGCCATGGGGATGGATCTTCAGTTCTGTTCAAGAAGATGGCTTTTGGTAGGTCCTAAGCCTGTTGTCAGGAGACCTTGTTATTCTGGCTGTGCAAATGAAAGGTGATGTGCCTTTGTGAGAGTCACACTAGGACTCCAGGAGACTTTCATATAAACATAACTGAGGCAAATTTGTCTATTTTGCTTTCAGCTTACTAAACAAATCCTTTGGTTGTTTGCAGAAAGCCATAATTTTGCTTCCAGCATGTCTTTTTACTAAGAAATAATAAACACTTCTGGGGAGATTTATCTTGCCGTACAGTTCTGCAGGTGCTAGTTTTTTTCCATATAATTGGGATCTTCTGATATCTTTGCTTAATTTCTGAAATCTTTCTGTTTCTCCATCCTGAATTATAAATGCCTGTCTAAAAGTTCTGCAATGGACAGATTCAATCACCGGTGAAAAGGGGTAAGAAATGGCAAATCAGTGCTTGTTGTAACCAGATTCGGGAGGAGGGGCTGGGTGCATCTAAGACAGATTTTCCCTGTAAGTCATTAAATCTGTTGGTGCACGGAGATGAGCGTAGCCATACCCGACCCGAAGGAGCGCCGTTAGAAGGCAACACAGAACAGTTGGTCTTCATACCGCAGAACAAACGGGAGCAGCAGAGAACGACAGAGAGGAGCGAGGGTCCGTTTTCAGCTCTGTGCCTACAAGACTTCTGGAGGAAGGGTGGCTGGATAAGTCCATAACCTCAAGCTAAAACACAGTTTTCCATTAATTCTTTCAATTGAGCTTTAAACTACATTTCCAACCTACAAGATAAAATCCATTGCAGCTTTTTTTTAAAACTTTAAATAAATACTCTAAAAATTGCATGTCTCCTTAGAGACCCATGGAGAATAAAAATCAGCAGTTCATTTTCAAATAATGTGTTAGCTTCTAGTTTTAAAATTCTTACTGATTCTAATTGAACTGTAGCTATTTTTCCAGAGTACAAGTCAAAACAGAGCTATCACCTCCATGTGCTGATACTACAGAGAGGTTAAAATGGTAGACTAGGAGATAGGGATTAGATAGAGAGCATGAACCTAGATTTCTGTCTTGAGGCTAAGAATTTTCAGAAATTCTTCCACTGTTAGAAAAAGCGGGGGGATTAAAAGGGGTCCGTACATACTGCATGAGAATTTATCCACTGGGATTAGTGCATGTAACTTTGGACATCAGCCAGTACTGTGTGTTTGGAAGTCGGTTTGTAATTGGTCTATGAGAAAAATGACTGCTCAACCTTGACACAATGTTTGATGAATCTTGAAGCAAGTTGAATAAGGAAAATTTAAAAAAAAAAAAAATCTTAGTCTAGCATTGATGAAATAGTGCATTTTCTAGTATTCTCTTTTTTCCCTAAAACTTACAATAACAGTCCAAGGCCATGCTTTGTACAGAACAGCATTTCTAGCAGAGAGGTGTGTTGGGCTGTGCTCAGAGACCACTGCAGCCCGTTACCAGAGCCACCTTGATGGTACAGAACACTTCTGCATAATGAAAATTTTAGCCTTGTTTTTTCCATCGTGGTTTTGTTGGCATCTTCAGAAGACAATCTTAGAGGAAGAACCTTTCAACAAGCTGCAGTCCAGAAGGAGAATAAATAGCTTGCTCTCGTTACATGCTTGCTCTTTCAGTTGCCCTGTGGCCTCGCAGCTGGAGAAAGCTTGAAGGTTGGAATTAAAAAGACAGGTGCATGTTGAGTGAATATGACTTGGGAAAATAGCAAATAGGATATTCTCAGGGTCTTTCCTGACCCCTGACTGAAGCAAAAGAAGCAATAAAATGCAATTAAATCGTGTATTGATTTGTGTATGAGAGGGGAGTTTTCTCTTGAGCTACAAGCATGATTTCAGACTCATTTCTCTTGTAATTCCACATAGACTAAAAGAGACAGATGTTTTTATAAAACTGTGGCATTCTGTTTTTAATGCAATCATGCTTTTAAAATGTTATTGCATTAAATGGCACTTTGACTTTTAATAATAATAATGTCATGAATAATTTAAAAAGAGAGTATTTCTCATTTTCAGGGAGTATGAAGGAGAGGTTATTCATATCTGAGGCCTTTGTTAAAATGGAGTGAATTACTGTGTGGATGACAAAGTCCAGGCAGCCCAGAAGGCTGCAGGTCTCTCCGTGTTTACAGAAGAGATGCATCAACGCAGGGGCGTTCGAGCTTCCCCACAGCGTCCCGTCAGTGTCCCCAGGGGTGTCACGGAGGAAAGCGAGTTGGGCTTTGGCTTGGGGGTGCTCACCGGACGGGCTGAGCCCATCCTTTAATTTCGCAGATGACGAGAGAGATGAAACTGCAAATTTTCAGTTAGTCCTACTACAACACAGTATGGTGCTTAAACTATTTCCCTGGCCAATTAACCAGCTCTTGGATCATCCATCACCAAGTGCTTGCTTTAAATAGCAGCGGTAGTTGATCAGCTGCCAAACAACTTGGGAAGGGAAGGAAATGAACTGCCTGAGCTGCAAGAACTATTTCTGGAGGTGAAACCTCGTACCAAACTCGATGCCAATTCCAATGATGAAATCAAACGACTTCTGCTGGCCTCAGTGCATTTTGTGTCAGGCTACAGGAACTGGAGATGTTACAGCAAGGAGTGCTGCTGGTGGATGATTCCTGGTGGTGCTCCTGGGCAGGATCAGTACTGGTGGTGGCTCCAAAACTGCAAAACCAGCCTGCAGTGGAACAGTGTTTGACTCTTCTGTGAATGGTAGTTAATGGCCAGTCTTACACTCTGTCCTGGGGTAATGTAATGTAGTATTGAGTCCACGGGGTCCTGACTCCTGCAAAAACACAGCTGCACCGAAGCTGGATGTCGTGCTGGAAATGCATCCACCTAATCTGTGTTTTCCGGAGGCAGATGAGATTGTAAGAGAGCTGGACATAAGGTGACTCCTTTTTCTTCTGATAAAGCTTTTGAAAAAAGTTACCTTATTGTGGAGAGATTTATACTGTGTTACGGAGAAAGAGGCAGGGCTAAGTTTAATCAGGTTTTCCCAGTTACACAGAAATTTGAACTGCGTGATCTTTCCTTGCTACAAGATCATTGTGAAGCTGGTGTTGGTCTGTTGACCATCTCTGAGTCATGGTCACCTTTTCTGAAGGCAGCGATGCATCACTAATGCAATTCAAGTCACTCCAACAGAAGATGAGAGAATAACAGCCAATATCAGAGCTGTAATAACAGTTTGGAGAAATGTAGAGACCTCAAATGAGGGCCTGGGGCTGGGAGGTAAAAGTCTTCTCGTAATCAGAGGATCTAAAGGAATACCGTTTTCCTAACTTTGAAGCTGTTTTGTCCCGTAGTGTCTTGCCACACGTACTAGGGAGGAATACAAGGCAAGGTGTGGAGAATGATGAGCTTTCCATCGCTGCAGATGAAATACTTCGAAGTTGACATACTGTTTGGCAACATGAATGCTTTCCTCATGGTGAGTTTCTTATCCATAGCACATTCATTTAATGAAGCTACACATCGCCTTCTCTTTTTGAACTTGATAGTTTGGACAAATTCAGCCTAACCCATCGTCGGCATTAGAAGATGAATTCCCAGATGATGAAGTTTTGCAGAATGAAACGATGGTTCCCCTGGCCTAAATCCAACCAGTAACACAGCCAGGTGGAGGATGACTATCCATGAATGACAGACCCTGATGTAAAGCAGGCTGATGGACCAGGCTTCCCTGCAGCGCGACGTGCCCCAGGCGACTGCCCGGTCCTCCCCGACAGCTCCGCAGCCCACCATTGGGACTGGGCTGGGCCAGCGCGGCCGTGCCGTGCCGGTGGGGAGGAGTGTGTCTCTGCCGTGCCTCTCCGCGGCGCAGGCCCCAGCCACCCTGACCCTGGATTTGGCCCTGCCATCCCATAACACGCACAGCCCTCTGCTTGGCAGCACAAAAATCAGAGTATCAGTAAGGAGTGCATATTTTTTAGCCTGCATTTAGACCTCTCTTGCTATCATCAGTGTAATGAGGCTTAATGGGTTTACCCTGTTGATAGGGTTTGTTTTATAATCTGTGAAATGAGGACTCTTTGAGGTATACTTTTAGTCCAGCATCACTCTACTCCAGGGAGAGAAATCAAACATGATTTCACCACCAGACTTCTTGCTATTTAGCATACTATTTTCTGCAGCTCAGAAAGTCAAATCTGAAGGTGGCAGACAGAGAGATTGAAGCATATGGCATACAAAGTAAAATACTATTTAAGGTTAGTGTGAAACAGATAGGACAGACAGTTGTCCTGGGATCCTAGCAATTCTCTGTATTGGAAATTCTGTAAAAACTTTCTCTTTTAGAGGAATGTAAAATACAAGTTGATGACACAGGAATTTCTTTGTGTGCATTTTTATATATAATTTACACATGCAAATGACATTGAATATAAAAATAAGGATCGGTATGATATTTGCATGCCTTACTCGGCGTTGGCTAAGAAGTACTGGTGATCTGCACTAATCCAGAGAATGTATATTGATGGAATGGAAACACCTGAATCTAAAATATTTTTACTTCTTGGAAACTTTAGTCAGTTTATAATACCACGTTAAATTCTATCCGTACTTATGTTTCTAGTCATTCTTAATGAAACCAACAACCCAACACATTGTTCCCTCTTATGATATAAAAGTAACTCCTGTGTGGTCAACTAGCTTTCTCCTTACTAAGTTATGTCAGGATATTTTTGCTGCAGGTACTACAGGTTTGGGTTTCTGTGACAGCTGCTTACCACAACATTACATTTCTTACATAATAAATAAATAATTATTAGTTAAGAGTTAAATGGAGTAGTGTCATTGAGAGAAGTAATGTGCAAATCACATCATCTGTCTCTGAACTGAGCTGCGGTCTGTGTAGCGATGCTGTCGCTACAAATGCCACATCCCCAAGTGTTTAGATTACCATGCGTGATGGTAAATTATTCCACTCACACAATTGCAGGTGCCTTCAGGGAGTAACAATGATAGGCTGAGCGGCTGCTCATACAGATAATACTGAAATTATGAAAAATATTAAATGCGTATGATAAAAATTGGTGCCTACTCTTTGAGATAAAAGCAGCCAGTATAGTGATGAGGCTGTTCTTTTTCTTCACAACCCATTTTGATTGTCGAAAAGGAAATGCAGTAATAAAACTTAGATTCCACTTGTAGTTATTTAGAAATGTTATATTGTTGTACTCTTTTCTTCTAACATTTTCTGTCTGCTTGTTCAAGAGCTCTTTTTCTCTGTGATCTGGAGTAACCTACTTATATTTCTCAGCTTCATTAACTATGTTTCAGTTAGGATCTTATCTAGAAAAATTATTCCCTTGTTTTAGATTTCAGCTTCCATGCTTTCTTTACACTTTATATTAACTGTAACTTATTATAGTCTAAAATACTTGCAGGTTGCTTTGTGTGAAAGATGCCATTCAAAATAACTGTATTCTTTCTAGCCTGTTTCATCTGCTCTTTAACGAGGATGATGCTGAAATTAAATTCAAGGTCAGATTGGATGGGGCTTTGAGCAACCTGATCTAGTGAAAGATGTCCCTGCCCATGGTAGGGGGGTGGGCTAGATGGTCTTTAAAGGTCCCACCAGGCCCAGCCTTTCTGTGATTCTGTGATTTAATGGCTGGTTTTGGCTGTGTTTCCCTTCCAGCGGCGTAGGAGCCCAGCTCCAGGCCCTTCGCTCCTCTCTGCGCCCACGCCGCACAGCTTGGCTCTTTCTAGAATAACGCGTTTTGCTTCATCTTATTGGCTTAACCCATTGCAATAAAGTCTGATCTCTGAATAGGCGTGATTAGCTGGAAACCTTAGAATCTTTGATCAAGATCTCAATCTCTTTTAATTTGTAAGCATATTTTTGATGCAAAAGTTCTTTTCTGCCCCCTTTTTGATTAAATATACCTCTGTTCACTTCTTTTTGCTGGTCTGCTGTATGTTGGAGGAAGATTAAGCCTCCAGTCTCCATCCTGACATTTAACCTTTACTTATCTCATGCTAATTCTATCAGCTTTCACAAAATTATCTTATTTTTCCCCATGATGATAGACAGTGGAGGCACTTCAAATTATTTAAAAAAATAAAGAGGAGGAGAGAAAAAAACCTGATGACCTTCAATTAACTTTATTCTGCTAAATTTTACATTGAAATGATTCATGTATGCAACAGGATTTCACTAGCTGTAGATGTGGAAACTGGACACTGTTAAATGTATTTCTACATCATCAAAGCAACTTGAATAGATAAAACAGAACTGAGATTCTAGGTGAGTCCCAAGGATATTATAATGAAAGTATGTCTTATATTTCCTGGTTCATTTCCTATATGTGTAAATACATTGAGAATTGTGTTATAAATACACAAGATTATGAAAAGATGGAAATGTTGCTGTTCAACCCAGCAGAGGAATAGTAAATGAATGAATGTTTTGTATAAGGTCAGAGAGAGATGGAATAGCAACAAAGAGTAGAAAAATAGAACTGATGCATTTTAGGAATGGAATTGGTTGCTCCACTGAGACGGGAAGAGAGCACCGGGGAATTCAGTGCAGGGCTGGTGCGCAGGTTGGACTGGTAATATTGTGCACCATTAACTTGAATGAAGAAACAACTTCTGTAAAAACATTGCTTTTTGTTAATTAAGCTGCTTTGCACCCTAGGAATGGTGAATCGTTAGCTGCTCATATTCCCCCAAGGACACAGAGCTGTTTGTGATCTCTGGGGATGCTGGAGATAAAGGGCTGTTTATTTTTCCAGGGTTAGATTCATCCGATTGTTTCAAGTAAAAGTAAAAAGATTAAAAAATCGTGAACAGGCTCTGAAGTCAAATAGAAAAATGAAGCAGTTGTATTGTCTGTAGTATCCTTCTCTCGTAATGCGTAGGATTAAATCTCTAGGCTTTCATTTTAATGGTGGCCAGATGTTCCCAGTGTTACAAGCTTTGTTATGACCAGCAGAGTCTAAAAACTTGCCATATGTATTGCTGGCTATGATGTACCTAGTTGTGATGATTGACTTTCAGCCATTTCTGTAGCTCATTTGCTTGTAGCTCAAGTCAGCCTTCAGCTTGTTGTAGACAATGCAGAAAACTTCAGAGCAAAAACCATTACAGTTGTAAACATTTAAATGCTTAGTTTCACAGTTCACTGATCTCAGGCAACCAGCTGCTCGTTTTCATCTGCCTTTTTCTTTTGTTCTGTGTTTGCTCTGTATTGGGAGTGACTTTTGTATTGATTGCATCAGATCAGGTGAAATTTTTACTTTAAATTCTAACTAAAAGTTTAAGATGACTTCACTATTTTTTAATGGGATTCTTGTATTTATACAGATTTATTTATAGAACAGTTCAGACTTAAAAAGAATTCCCTATGGGAATATCTGCTGTTTTCAGCAGATTTCCAATCTGCTGTTTCATTAAGCCCCAGATCCAGTGGACAAACAAAAGGTGGTTGCTCCTTCCTTAGGAAGCCATGTGTTTAACCAAGCTTTGCATTAATTTTCTACGGCCTGTTTTACCGAGGCCCAAACTCAATGAGTCAGTGCGTGAATACCAAGTTCCATATCTTCTTTCTCGTATAGGCCTTTAATTGCTAAGACTCAATTGATTTGAGCGTAATTCTCACTTGGTCTGAAAACAGGTATCTCAAAGTCCAGGCCTCCTTCCCAAATAGCCTGGATCCCAATGGTCATGAGCTAAAGAGAAGGTAATGAAATCTGCAATAAAAAATACCTAAATTGTGGCACACCTTCCATGCCTACGCATCTCGGAGGCTGAACGTGGCGGACTCTTGCCATGCTGTCCCCAGCACTGCGAGCCGATGAGCGCTCGCTGGTGTCACACCCAGTCCCAGCCCTTACTGGGAAGGAAGTTCTTGGTTGACCCGGAGCTGCTGGTACCGCTCTCGGGAGACGTGGAAAAGCGCAAGGAATACAGCTCTGGAGGAAGGATCCTGCCTTTAGGCTTCTGATTTCTTGCTGCCCTTTGGCAGGTCCATAGCTGTAAGGTGTAAGTGGTAATGCAGTCGTAGGCAGCCAGCAAGGCAGCTCTTGGCAGCGAAGTTCCAGGGCAGGCTCTGCACCCGGGCCTGGAGGCTGCGGTGGCTCTGCCTGCTCCAGGGCAGTGGTGAAAGAAATACTCTATTAAACGTGCAGCAAGATGGTACCAAAAAAATATATCGTGATTTTGTGAAAATGACAGACTTCTGTTAGATGCACCCAGCTTTAAGCAAAGCTCTTTCTCCTCCCCCCCCGCCATGATCTCTCTCTTTGTTTTCAGATTGTTTTAATAACCATTGGGATGTAGCAATGTCTCTTAATTGCAGTGGTTTTGAAGATCTGTGGAGCTCATGGGTCAACATGGCACTCCTTCAAAATGTCAGTGCAGCAGAATTATAAAAGTCAGTCCAGTAATGCAATCCGTATGCCCCGATCTATCATGTATTACTACCTTTAAGGTGCAAAAAAATTAGGCCTAATGGACCTGTCAGTATGTGCATCCCTTTAATTCGAAGGTTATCCCAGCATCTGTTCCTGTGGTGTGCCAAGCCTGACTCCCACACCTTAAATAAACAGTGACATGGCTGTAAGGTGCCTTTCCCCTGCGGATTTCTTGCGTGGAAACAAGAAATGCATTGTCCTGACTCACAGCCACAGCAGGGAAACCTGCCTGATAACAGAAGATGAATGCCATTATAAATGAAAGTGTGGTAGCGACACAAAAATAAATGTTTCTTCTGTCGGATAGTTTCTGATCTTTGATGCACAAATTTTCCATCACTGTTGGAAGTGCCAAAATGAGAAGGCACTAAAAATGGGATGCAGATGCAAGACCTTGAAAAATGCCACATAAACATCCTCTGAGTGTTTTGAGAAGAGAGTTTTGATTTTACTTTGCAGGTAGTAGATCCCATCTGGTTTTGACCCATTGCATTTTGGCTTTGTTATTGGATTCTTACTAATGAGCTGGGTTACTGGTTCCTTTAGCTGTCTGGGAAGACACTGGATGGGCACTGGTGTAAAGCTGAACGGGCAGCTTTTGATGCTGGTGCAAGTGAAAGCGCTGCGATCTGTACCATGGCAGCTTTGTTACAGTGTGTTTGCAGGACAGAAATTACATGTGCTATAATTACTTCCTCCTGCGTCACCAGGTGGCATACGGTATCTGTACACCACCATCTTCACCGTCATTCAAAAGTTTGTAAGCAGCATCCAGGGAACTCGATGTGATCGCATTGGGATTCAGTAAGCTTTGAAGCAGCTGCCTTCTGTTACCTGCTGATCTTCAAAGCCTTGTCTGGTAAGAAGCAGCGGTTTAGTTTGCGGGTTGCCTGAGCCTGTGCCTCTGATGCCAAGGACAGGTGACAGGCAGCACTTGTGTTTGTGCATTGTATGGATTGCGTGCTGGAGTCCTGTGCGTCTGCATGCTGCCGCCTTGCACGGGGATTGTGTGTGTGTGTGCCCTGAGGCTATTGTTTTCTCCTTTGGCAAAACCCACTCAGTTCTTCATGGGTAGGACATATAAATCCTTAATGTATGAGAAGATTTATTTGTTTATGTTGCTACAACAGTGTATGCTTTTTTGTTAATCCACTAGTGGTGCTGCGAAGGGCACGTTTACAGATAAAGGAATGGGGTTTCTCTGCTCAGCTTTCAGTCAGGGTGTTTTGGGGGTTTCATAGGGTTGGGGGCCGTGCAAGGCCATATTCCTTTTCTGCATCTCTTCTTTCAGACTCTTGAGCTCTGTACCACTTAAATGTAACAGAGAGCGGAGGACTGCCTACACACAGAGAGAGATGCGGAATTCAGGAGCACGTGCGAGGTTTTGTTGGGAGCTTGGCAGTTCGCCAGAAGAGCAAGTGTGAGGCTTTTCCCCCTTTACATTTGTTGGTAACTCAAAGAGCTTTGGCAGGAAAAGCCAAGCAACAGTAGTTCCAAATCTCCAAGTGGTTAACTGTTATTTTATTGATCAGAGAAAACATTCCAACAAATATGCAAAAAAAAAAAGCGCGCTTACAGAAAACAGGATGAAGACAAAAATCCAACTTCTTCGCTGCTGCATCCATGTAAAGCAATTGAATTTTAAGCGGAGTCTCTCACTTTCTTATCAAATATCTGCAGCGTCTCTTTTTTTTATGAAAAGTAGATAAATACCAACCTGCTTCAGATGGAAAAAGGAAAGTTCAAAAGATGCTCCACATGTATGTGTATTGGGAACTGCAGCGTTTTGAGCAAGCAAAGTGGGTAACCTTAGCTTCAGGACAACGGCGTGGGCAAGGGAGAGGGAAGGCCGAGGGCTGGTGCCGCAGCAGTGGGCAGGGAGGGGGCAGGAGCCGGGCCACAAGCAAAGAGAGAGGCAGCGGTGGGGCTGGCAGCCTGCCTGGGCGGGCGAGAGGTGGGGAGATGGTCCCGACAGCTGCTCAGAAAGTCCGCTCCTGCTCTCGCTGTAACTGCTGCAATTAAACCACACTCGGCAGCGTCGCTACAAAAGCGCTCTGAGCGCTGAGGTTTTGCTGTTCAGGACTCCCATTCTGAACAGACTGTTTTAGTAATTAAAACCAGCTCCGACACGGATGTATTTTTGAGTTGATACATCTGCATTAGCGTTGCAGTTTGGAGCAGGAGTGTGCTTCTGGAATGAATCTCCGTCCTCACTGCCGCGCCGGTGGGTCTGCAGGAGGCGTCGGGAGCGCACGGACCGAGCTCCTGTTGGATGAAGCTGAATGGGATCTGTGCTCCTGGAGCACGACTCGGGCTGTAACCACTTACAGCCATACAGTCTGCAGGTCAAAGGCAGCATTGTTCTGAAGAAAAATCGCTTTGAAATGTGTGTGTTATGGATGGCAGGACCTCAGCACCAACTACCGCACTGCAAATCTCCTGGTCTGCGTTGCTGGCTACTAGAGACAAAAGCCAGTGATGTGCATGGGTGAACTGACCGTTTTTTCTCTCCAGAGTGTCAAGGCTTTGCAAGGGCAAAGCCTGAAGGCAGATGCAGTTTAAATGATGAGGAGCACTTGAATTCAAAGCCCGCTCTGCCAGCGTCGTTTGGGGCTGGGGCAGGGAGAGTGGTGCTGAGGCCCTGCATCTCATCTGCTCTCCCCAAGAAGGCTACCTTGCAGGAGAGGAGCTTTGCTGGGATCTCACTGCATGCTGTTACGACTTTTCTATTCAGCAGTAAATAGACCCAGAGCTTGATATTAGGCACCAAGGAAGTGATCTTCAAAGCGCTTACTTGACTAATGTCCTGTGTGTGTGTCAACATCCCTCTGCAACCTCCTCCTTTTTGCTGAGATTCCCAATTACTTGGGCTGTGCCTTGAAATCTTTTTCATAAATTATAGTCACATGCAAAAACAAGTCAAGAAAAATATCCTCTGCGTTCGTTTGTTGTCACTGTAAACTAAGAATAGAGCAATGCAACAATCAGACCAAATCAAAAGTTTGTCTCGGTTTTGGATTCGAGTTAATCAAACCAATATGAAGAACATAAATCTTCATAACACTAGCGGAGATCTTCAGGAGGTGGCTGTCAATGTGATGGTAAACCACAGCCAAATAATGTTGCCACATGGCACAAAACTCATAAAAATAGCAGATTGCTAGAGCTTGTTTTCACCAATCCTTTCACATTTACTATCATCAGAATTAAAAAGAAACTTGAATATTTTATGACTGATATCATTGTTCTTCGCCCAAACAAGATGAGTTGTTATCTTTCAGTTTTGGAAAAAGGACATAAGGTAGTAGCTGTTTTCTGGAATCCTCATCTTGGTTCAGGAGTGCTACTTCAGTATTTTTCAATATGAAACCCATTTAGGTATGAGTATAGACTGCTATATATTGTGCAGGCCTCCTTTATTTTTATATTTAAATAGTTTGAAAATAAATTTAATTTGGAAGTGGTGAGTCTATTTAATCAATACTTTCAGGTGGCTGAAGTTGTATGTGTGTAAAATGTTTATAATTTTAAGTTCCTCACTCAAATTTGCACTGTTTATTTTTTCCCCTCTAAGTAAATCTACAAATAATATTACTTTCTATTATTAAGTTTTAAAAAAGCCCCAAGCCCCTGGTAGATGGTTGAGATGTAGCAGGAAATTAATTAGGCTGCCATAGACCACTTTCCCCCCGTCATTTGTATTGCTGACATGAAGAGCTGAGGATGATGTGCCTTCATTTCATAACGCTCTTTCATGTAGGTGTCTTAATTCATACATTTCTTGGCTGCAGATCTCGGTGCGGAATAATAATATAATAAGGAGATGCAAATAGAGTGATGAAAGTGAACAGATGAAGTAAATGATAGCATCATGGTGCAAGGTCACATCTCTGACGTGTAAGATAACGTGGAAAGATCTGAAATATAAAAGAATTTGGAGGCTGAAGGAGAGAGAAGGCATCAGCCCTCACTAATGTACAGACTCAGAGCATGGGTGCACAAAGCTTACGTGCATATATTTGTAATCTGAAGATGAAAGGAGGTGGGACGCGTGCTCACCTGGGGAGATGGAAAGTGAGCAAAACCATACCCTGTAGAGAAAGAGGTGGTGAATATGGACTGGAACTCAGAGGACCCCAGCGGGCTCTTCTGTTGTCCCTGTGGACGGGATGCCCAGGCTGAGTCTGTAGGAGTGATTTAAGGACGATGGTACGGGTCTGCAGACGGTGATGGAAAGCAGCATGAGAGAGAAAGCACAAAGGTGCCTCTGGTAAAAGGAATCACGGTGTTTCTTTTCTGCGGGTGTTTTGAGATTTGATTTTCCCCCTTATGCTGGATTCCAGCAGACTCTCAAAACCAGTAGTCCCAGCAGAATTGCTGGCGCCTCTCCAAAACCAAAGCACAAGTTCTGCAGAGTGCTGTAGTGTTAAGTATTGGAGATAAGGGTGACTTGACATCTGGCAGGGTTCCTGCTCAGCCTCTCTGAATGATAATTCTTGGGCATATCATTATAGCTACCTTCTAATGATTTTCGTGAAGGTGTAGGCTTAATTTCTCTCATACTGGGTTTTTCTGTACTATTACTCTTCATGCAACTTCCATAAATTACTAATGATACTTTCTTTAGCACAGGAGTGTCAGTGAACTAATTATTCAAAACAGTGTGATTAGAAATAGTTTTTTTGGCAAAATATGTATTCTGCAAGGCTACAAGAAATACTGTGTCTTGGTTTGATTGGCTCCGTAGAACCGATGAATAGTCAGAATTTTTTATTGATTTGGATGTTAAATGCTGCAGGAATCTGACAGAGAAGTGAAGCTGTACATCATAATCAAATGCAGGTGTATGTATTGGGTCTTCTAGAGACTTTGCCAAAAATGTGGCTAGGCTGTATCTTCAAAATAAACAACTGAAATCTTAGATGCCTGAGCATTTTGATTTTATTTTTCCCTTTCCCGTACTATAGGCTGTAAAGTACGTGTTGTTGCAGCTGTTCCTGTAGGTTATGAACTGTAAAACCTTTGTTTTCCTTGCACAACAGGCAAGACATGGGAAGATTTCTCTCTTGTTGCAGGTTAATTAAAGCATCACGCTTCAAGCTGCGACACAAATACGCACGCGTGCTTCGTGTTTGTGAGCTCTCTGGGCTGCCCCCCATCCAGGTGGGAAAGGCAGCAGCACCCGCCGGCTCCGGACGGCCAGCGCCCCCCGCCGGCTCCGGACAACCCGTGTCCGTGTGCTCGGCCGCGTTTGTCACAGCGTGCCGGACGTCCGAAGCAGAGACTGCGTTCTGGGGGCTTTGGGATGCGGTGAGTCATGCATTGGCTCATTGCAGAGGGGATTCAGGGTCTAAAATTAAGCAAAAGTCTGACACTTGTTATGGATAAGGAAATTCGGGTAGGCTCTGCCTGCTCCACGTGTCCCTGCGGGCAGGGGCTGCTCGGCCCCACGTGTGAGCTGGGACCACGTGTGCCACGCCAGGAGCCACTCCCCAGCTTTGGTGTAAGGCTTGGATTCATGCCGGGCAGAATTTCTGCAGTTAACAGCTGCTGTGGTTGCCCTGCTTTTTCTCCTCGTGTGTCTGTTTTTCATTGTTTCCCATCCTAGCTATGACTTGGGGAAAAAATGTTGGCAGGTCAAATCAGAGCCCTGCTGCAGCTCCTGCAAGGGCAGAGCTCAGGCTGCCCCGATGACAGCCCAGTGCCGGGCCAGAGCTTGTCAGGAGAGGCTTCGTAATACTCGTAATTCAGCGGTGGTTTAGTTGTGTCAAGGTCTTTTATTGTTTTTCCAGCTCTTGATATAATCCCGTAGTGGATTAAGCCTTTTCAGGAGTGGTATGTAATATTTAGTATTTATGAATATTTGTAAGAACCCCCAGTTCCAAAGAGCTGGTTTTCTTACGCAGATGATCTTCTGCTGGGATAGGTCTGGGTGATTTCTGCCATGTTATTCCTGACTTTAAAATGTCTGGCAAAATTGAGGCCAACATGTGCTGGGATTTGCACTTTTTTTCCTGCTTGGATTATTGCTTTGCTAGACTAAGAAAATAATATCTGTAAATCCTTTTCTTTCATGAAGAGCAATGTACAGAATAGCTCTGGTACAGATGGGGAATGAAGGAGGTGAAATACTGAAGTCCTGATAGATTTTGCTGTCGTATTTATCTTTTTTTAAAAACAATTTAACAAAAATCACGTTTTTCCAGGATTAATCCCCACTCATCTTCAGATGGGGCTTGAAAGGGAGATAATCCTGTTCTAGTCCCAAGACAATAATACTACGGACCCTAAAATGCAAAATGTAATGGAACTTTCAAAAATACACGCTTACTGATTGACTTCCATGAATAAGATGTGCTTGCTTAGTCTGAAAAAGAATTTGTCTTGTCACGAAAAGCTTGTTTTCTTTGTGGTAGGTCATGCTTCTGGTAAGTTCCTATTAGAGAGATTACATTACTTAGGCAAAAGTGTCCAAGTGACTTGTCAGCACCTTTCCAGTGATTTTTGAAACTTGGGATCTTGAATTGACCTTGAAAAATGAATCTGAACAATTACTTAGATACTGAAAAGCTCCTTTTAGAAAATGTTGGCAAATGACTGTTCTTAGCATCTCCCTTGCTGCCTTTATGAAGGCAAACTCCGGGATGGAAATTCCACCTCTCCTCTTCACTAAGGCTTCCCTGCCCCAGCTGTGGCGGTTCTCTGCTCACTCACATCTTAACGGAGCTTGCAGAGTTTTTCCAGCGTGTTTGTACAGAAGGGCCTGGTCAGTAAATGTGGCCCTTGCCTTTTGCCACATCCCACAGATTACACCATCTAGTCTCTCTTTGGAGCTGGCTGAGTCTAAATGAGTTCTTTTACCAGCTTTTCCTATTCTTTTCCTGTTTTTCTCTTATATCTGCTCACTGTTTGCTTTCACTTCTTTTTCTGTCTCATCTTTCCTCTTCCTTTGCTGCATGTCGCTGGTGGGGAGAAAAAAAAGGAGGGAAGAGCACCCTCCGGGAGATGTGATCATCCCCGTGTCATCTGGCACCGAGTTTTGCAGTCTGTTCCAGAAGAAACGGATTTATGGTCTTACAAGCTTCAGCCTTGAAGTTCATACCTACGTATTTATGTGGAGAGGTGTTTTGAAAGCAGACTGGGACATGTAAGGCTGCTGTCTTTAAAAAATAGGAAAGAAAAAAAAAGTAAGGGAGAGGCTACTGTGCCTGCAGAGGTTAGGGTGAGTTTGCTAGGTGTGTCTAACGTGTCTGGGACCCATCCCGTAAAATTATCCAAGCTGGTTTCTGGGTGATTTTCAACCCTGATATCGTGCTGTCAGAGGTTCTTTGGCATGTCCGGGGTCTGTCCTGTTGCAGAATAAACTTCCAACCCTTGAATTTCTTGCAGCATTCTACAAGAAACTACTTCAGTGCTTAGAGCACCAAGCGATATGTGGTCTGTGGAGGCTGCTGCTGGGGATGCCAGTGTAAATTGTTTTATTTGATTGGACCATGCTTCACTTCTCAGTAACCCTCTGGCTTTTTCTTCCTAATAAATTAGAAACTGTGCCAGGATTGCTGCTGCCTTTTGTTTTTTTTGTGAGGATGGCAATATTAAATATATTGGTTGCACCTTCCGCTATCAAGGTTCCCTTGTTCTAAAAAAAAGGAGGTTGTATTTAAATTAAAACTTCATTTGTTTGGGCTTTAAAATAGCTATTGTATACTTTGGTTATCATTGTTTAAATGAATTTTGTATATAAATATATATATATTTATATGTATAAAGTAAGATTCTTACAAAAAGGTATATCTTAAAAAGAATTGGTGTATGTGCCAAACTTGACTTGGGTGAATGGGAATGTGGATGGTAACGCCAGTTCAGGAGGTATAAAGTTGTTCCTGGACCTTATTGGCACATCAGCGGGAAGAATTTGCCTCGCGTTCAAAAATGCTCTGTTGCTACACTTAGCAATGTCTCCTTAGGTACTCATGTAATGCATTTCATCTTACAGCTGATTCTTATAACCCCATATATACATATTTTTTTTTAATACCTTGAAGAGCCCTTCTGACAGTTGCAGTTACGTGGGGTACCCCAGCGAGCTGTGCAGACAGCCCCTCTCTGCCCCTGCCTTGCCGCCAGCCTTCGCAGCTCTCGCCCACCGCCTCTGCTTGTGACCCTCCTCCTCCTCACCGCTCCCGCTGATCGCAGGACCCTGCTCCTGACTCCATCCCCAGGGAAAGTCTTTGCCCCACATGTCTATGTCCCAGTTGTACTCTCTTCACACTTGGTTCGTATCTGTAGCAGTCATACAGGCTCCAGAATACCGGACCAGTAAACCAGCATATATTGTCCAAAGTCTTGCTGCTCTGTTATGAAGCTTTTTAATATTTTTTTTCCTTACCTTAAACCTACAAAGACTCATTAAGTGAAAAATAACCTTTAAAAGCAGCAAGGGAGTACATCAGGCATCCAAAAAACTGTACAATTATTCAGTTGGAGGCTACAAAATAACCTTTAGAAGCAGCAAGGGAGTACATCAGGCATCCAGAAAACTGTACAATTATTCAGTTGGAGGCTAAATTTTCCAAATTATTATAGCCCATGCTAGTCAGTTTTATTCCCAATTACTGCCAAAAAAATCTATTTATAGGATGGTTGCTCCCAATCAAGGGAAGAGATGAAACGTCAGAGAATGTAAAGAGTGGAGGAGAACAGTCGAGTTGCGCTGATAATTAATGCCTGAAGGGAAAGCAATTCACTTTGCGTGGTATTCTCATTCAGTCAACTGCATTTCAGCAAATTTAACAAATAGGTGTACTGTGTGCTGATTTTTAACTACAAAGCAGAAGCAAATGTCATTTTGCGGTGACTTTTTTTAAAGCAAGATTGTACAAAGATTGTCCCACATAAGCTCAGGCTGTTATTACAATGTAAGTCTTGTGAAAGACCATAAAAGGTTTGGTATCTTAGCGTAAGCTTTCAGGTATTGCTAACTGTGAAAAAGAGAATATAACACTAGGTTTCTACAGATAAAAGCGTGCAAAATTAGGAAATGCAATTTCCTATACACCAAAAGCAGTATTGACTTGGTGGTGCTGAACACAGTGTATATTTTATATTATGCACAATTTAGAATGTAAGCTACGATATACTGAGGCATATTTAATTGGAGAAAAATGAAAAAATAATATTGGTGATAATGCCTCCATGTTTATGCTTTCTGCCCTTCTGTGGTTTTATCTTAGCATCAGTACGTTTCCCGACCCTTACCTGCTTATTTACAAGAAATGGGGAAGGTCTGTGCCATTTTCTTGCACTTCTCTTATACCGGTTTTATTTGAACCTAATTAGTAATTTGAATAGTTTGAACTCTAGATGCAGTTTTGCAGAACCGCCGTTTGCAGGATACCACCTTAGCCATTTGCATTGTCCTGAAAACGTTTTTCCCATACCAACCCCCACCCCCAAGATTAAATGAAAATATATATTTGAGCTAAGCAAGTACTATTTCCCATTTAAATTCAATACAAAGTTTCATTTTGATGTTCAAAAATTATTCAGGGGAGATGGAAAATGTGTCAGCTTGGCTGCAGAGAGCAGCAGGATTTTATTGTATTGTCCCAAGAGCAGCTCAGTGAAAGAGCGGTAGATTGCACCCACCCTCTTTCGCTTGCTGTTTTTCTTTCTCCACATTCAAAAAAAACCCCCAAGCCCCCCCAACCACAGTCATTCTTGTCTCCAGAAGCAAATTGTTTCCATGTCTGCTGCAGTAAATGCATTGCATTAAGCCCTTAGGCTTTCTCCTGCCAGCTGCCGGTAGCGAGAGCTGTGCGAGTCCCACCCTGCCGTGGGAGCGCCAGCCCTGCTCCGCGGGGAGCGGGGACACCTTCGTCCTCCCATCTGGCCTGCCTGGATGCATACAACGTGGGACTTTTATAACCAGTGGAAAAGATGGGGGAGGTTTTTTTCAGCACTTAGCAGTTGCGGCAGACCTGTGATACCCTGGGCTCCCGAAACCAGGGCTGGGTGCTGGTGTGACACCCGTAGGGAACGCTGTGGCCGTCTCCCAGTGCAGTGTGTCTGCGGGGGCGGCCGTGGGGTGCCAGGACTCCTGGGCATTTACCGGCGCGTTGGTGTGCCCAGGGACGTTACACGAGCTTCACGTGAACAACAGTATATAAATGCATTAGATCAACATGGGGAGAAAGTAAATATTTCTGTTTTATTCAGACTTCAGAGGGGGTCTGGAGCCAGGGAGCGGCGGGAAGGCGGCGCTTCGGCTGCTGTGCTCTTGGGAGCCGGCAACGCCCGACCAGCCCCGCCGCGGCTGCCAGTGGCTGGGAAGGGTGCAGGGAGTCCCGTGGGGGTTGGAGGGATTAGCAATAACTTGTTCAGATGCATCTGGAATATTCTTTCCCCTTATTTTCTGTTTGAAACTCATCAACCTGAAAGGAGACTGAATATACATTTTTCACAATGGGAATAGTGGACTAAGCGGCCTTGTCTGCTGTTCCTGCGTGTTATCCCTGAAACCAGTGAAGGTCAGCGTACAGCAGTCTCTGAACTGATGCAGTTTGCTTTTGGCTTAGCATCACTGTATGTGACTTAAGCCGGGTCTATATATTTGCGGGATTGAGGCTGTGACGGTGAGGGTCTCCGAAGTCGCTCAGCTTGGTGGGAGCGAAGAGGCAGTCGCTTGTACCTTGTGGGCCAGGCGAGCAGGGCCCTGCTCACAACCGGCGGCTTCTGGGTCCGGGTCCCCTCTCCCTGCCAGCACTCCCTCCCTGTCCTCGGGGTGACCTGCTGCTCCCAGCGCCCCAGCACCGTGCCGTGCTGCTCGATGGTCTTCTGCCACAAAATAAACTTTACATTTGCACATTAACTTGCAGTTACACCTAGGGAGACCTGAAACTGTAATACTAAGCATCGGTTGTTTGCGTCCTGTATTGTACCTTCTTTCTTTGTGGAAGAGATGAAAGCTTTTATCTCAGCTTCTGTGGAGCAGTAATAATAACCGGCTGTAAGCTTGGCTGACCTGAGTGCCACAGTTAGCTCGGGAAAACAAGATAAAGGGTATAAACCCGCCCCCCTGAGTTTTTACAGCAAGTATTGTTTTGGTTTCCTCCCTAACTTTCCTCCTCCTGCACATTGGCATGCAGCAACTGTGTTTTTCTAATTAGTGCCTAACATCTTTTGTATTTTTTATCTAATTGATATAGATACAGAAAATCAGGGTGATTTATAATTAAAAAGCAAGAGGTGTTTTGTTGAATTGTTCTTGACAGGGTTCTGTTCAGGTGCAGTGATGGTTCTGATGACAGCAGATCCTTTGTCACTGAGACTCTTCCCAGGAGGGGATACCAGGGGATAGATAATTGAATGTATTGGAACCACTTAGAAACTTTTATATCGTTTCATATTTATTGAAAAGATAATGACTCTTGCTGTCTTGAAGTGACCTAAAAACTGTAGAAAGGCAGTGTGCAAAAGTACATTAAAGTTGGGTCCTGTCCACCTCCTGTGTGAACTGATGGACGTTTGTCAGATGTTTCCATATACCTTTGGTATAAATGTAAATGTACTCCTAGTTGCATACTGATTTTGTGTACTAATGCCTGTGACAGCCCAGGCTGCATGCAGAATGAAAGCTTATTCTTGATATTCTGAAGAGGAGCGTTGCATTTTGCCAAAAATTTTTTTTTTTTTTTTTTTTTTTTTTTTTATTTTTAAAGAAGGTGGTGATCTGGAGTGGCTCAAGAGCGAACCAGAGCCTCGGTCACTGGCAAGACCCGTTCCCTCTGGCACGTGGCCCTGGTATACAGGACAGCATTGAATATCCTGACTTTGTCACTGGACTGCATCAAAACAGTTCCTCCTTTCTCCCAGCTGTGTTAATTTTAGACTTGTCTCCTCCTTTCTGGTTGCAGTTCCTGAATGAAGAGTTATCTGCCATCTATCTGGCACGTTTTTAATTCACTTTCTTGTAGTGTTAGTATTTTTAGCAGCCAAAAGCAGAACGATTTGGGTTTTGTCAATGAGAAGTGAAAGGTAAGAAGGAGAACGTGCTGCAGAAGATGCGGATGCTGTGGAAGTGAGATCTGAGGAGATCTGAGTGGATCTGCTCCAACACGTTCGATACAATTATTTGCTTTGCTTTGTCTGCAGATCTGTGGACAAATGCCATTTCAGGCAGCGACTGGTTTGCTGGCATTAACTGAGCCGCTAGTGAATATTTTGTGTGTATCTCTAAAATGACATTTTCTTGGAAATGGCAAGGGCTGATTTGTGCGAGAGTGTGGCGGAGATACCGGACAGCTTTGCAAATCAAAATTCAGGCTTATTAGGCATAGAGCACCCTTGAATTACGCCTGTTATTTTGGTAGCCAGGCACCGTAGCGCTTGTACCTGATGGCAAGTTGAGTTATTGTCCTGACTTTTATAAATGCAAGAAATCCACCAGATTGCAAATCTGTCTGTGAAATTTTCCTTGAAGATCCATCACGATCAAAATGTACTGGCTTCGTACCTCAGTCAGTTGAAAAATCTTACCTTTGGTGTGTGTATCTAAAACCCAATTTTGGCTGTTTCCAGAACTGTGCAGCTCCGCCAGTTCCTTTGTGTAAGTGTGGGATTCCTTAGGTGGGGTCCAGCTGGAATTTTTGTACATTTTCTATTTATCTCTAGGGTTTTTTTTTACTTCTACGTTTATGGGCATGAAAATGTTTTTCATTTATGGTGTAGTTAAGTGTCTTGTAAGTGGTATAATGAAACTTTATAACTCCCTTCAGCTGGGGAGCTTACCGGTCATTTGTCTCCAGGAGATGTTAATTGCTGATGAGGTTTTCAGTTAAGTAAGATCCTGTCTGTTACGTGTCTCAGTTCCAGTGTAGGCTCATTTTTGTTCCCTATTTTCCTGTGTAGTTGTAATGGATTTTTTTCATTAAAAGTCATTTTGTACCTAGGGCACTGAAGCTTAATGATATTTATACATTCTAGCTCTTTTTTTAAAATGCCAACTCAATATGTAATGTTTGGTTCTCTCTGTGATTTTTAGATGTTACTTAATAGAAAATCTGATTAAAATACTGCACGGGAAGCTTGTATAGAAACAGAATTTTTTGTGTGTGTGATACTTAGAGTATATATACGCACAGATATGTATACACATATGAAGAGTTGTTTATCTTCTCAGACTGTGGATTTTCTTACCCGTCGATCATTAAACATCTGAAGATACCATTACATCTGCTTGTCTCCTAGTATGTACCTCTCCTTTGGTGACTGCTTAGTCTTTGCCCAAGCCATAGATTAAGTTAGACTGCAGTCATACCCTGATTGTATGTTCTGTAGCACTATATGCTATGTGTGGTATAAGTATATAGTACTATATATAGTGTGTGTATATGGTACTAAGCTATGTGTATTACATATAAAAATACACATAATATATCATCTCTATTACTATGTTGCACAGTGTGTATACCATAAACTTGAGTAGTGTCCTGCTCTCTTGTCACTCTGCCCACATACACGGATAATGGTGCACTCGGTAGGAAATCTGCCTGAGCCTCTTCAAAACCTCATAGCTCTGAGCCTGCGGATGGCATCGATCACATGAAATAAAATGAGGCAATGGACTGAAGACGATGACCAGGAGTGTATCACAGGGTGTGGAGAGACTTTCCTTCTGCATAGATTTAGCTGAAAGTAGAGACCTTTGTAGCTGATAAAAAAGGCTGTGGCAAAGGTGATATTTTTTTTTTTTCCCTTCCTTTGGAGAGAGATTTAAAAGGAAAGAAATTTTATGGAAGATGTATGGCTAATGTCAGTGGATGTCTTTACAAAATGTTATGGAACTGTAAATAGTTTTGTCAGGGCTTCACAGAAAAATGTGGCGCTCCGCATTTCTAAAACACTTTCTAGACTATGGAAACAAATGACTTTGTGATCCATCCAGCGTCCGGTCTTTCGCGATGGTAACGCAGGGGTGAGGGAACCGTTCAGAGGTGGGGGAGCTACACAGGCAGTCGGGAGTGCCCGGTGACAGCACGCCGGCTTCCCCCGCCTCTCTGATGTCGTCGTCATTTCTTCCTCCTCCTCCATATTTGTGTGTGTTAAATAGACAGAAAGGATATTGTTAGAAATTAATTCAACTAATCTATTTGTAATTATTTTGTTAGTAATTTTTTTTTGTAACTTTGAATTCAACTTGATCGTGGGATGTTGGTTTCCAATTTTGTTTCCGCCTTGTTCGACTGTGCCGTTGTTTCCCTCTTCAGCTGTATCCAAAAGGGGAGTGAGCTCTTCAGGGCATGGACCACGCCATGCTTAGCATATGGCAAATACAGGGCTCTGCCTCTTCACTTAGGTCTCAGTCATTATGTGAATAAAAAAGACAGATGAATAAGTCTATAGATGTGAAGGAACAAACGCTTATTAATTTCTGTATACCAGCCGGTGGCTAATGCTGTCATTCTCATTTCTGCGAGTGCTGTTTAATAAGCAAACACGCTAACTTTCTCCGTTTTTTCCTTCCATTCTGTCATAGTGTAAGTGGCACATGCAAGAGAGGAGAGGAAGAAAAATATGCAAAGTCAAACCAGTATTATTGTACTGAGAGCACTTTACCTCTACCTCACATGACAGGAATACGTATCTGTGATTTATGGCTATTTTGCATGGAAGAACACCATCTTCCTGTGTAGAATTGCAATTAAAGCAGAAGGAATCTCATCAGTCATCCAGCCGTGTTTCCATGACATGTACAACTTGCAAGTCAAACACTGAAATCTTTATTTGAGCAAAATTGTCCTTTGTCACAGTGCAAATTGTGTATGAGCGAGGAGTTAATTGCACAGTTGCTAATTCTAACAAGGTGCCATAGTAGGGTAGAAACTGTCACGGTAGGACTGGCATCAGTATGATTTTACATCTCAGGGGGTGTTTGTTTAAGTCGTAGCAAACGTGTTGGTATTCTGCATGTATAGGTATGCAGCCCATTCCACCATGGGTTTGTCACAGTGAGTTTGTATTAATAAAAGTCTGAATATTGGAAAAACTTAGGAAAATTCAAATTACAAATGAGATTTACTGCTCATGGACATTAAAAGAAAATATATGACTGGAGCTGCTTCGCCAAGGACCCCAGCATTCGTCTGTCACACGTACTTCCTAATGCAGGTTTTATGTCTTTCTAAAATTTCGTCAAGCCTTGCTTAGTTGCCGTTATTTGAACCTAATACAGGAAGGAGTGCCTGAAATTTATGCCTGCTGCTGTG
Source organism: Cariama cristata (assembly GCF_000690535.1). Lineage (NCBI taxonomy): Eukaryota > Metazoa > Chordata > Aves > Cariamiformes > Cariamidae > Cariama > Cariama cristata. Next base: position 124,546 of record NW_009633799.1, read on the forward strand.
CGGAAAGACAGACAAAGAAGGTCCTAGCCTTTCTGGCCCTAATTTCCATCAGTATATATTAACCTGTTCTTCAGTTTGCTGTTAATGCCCAGAAAAAGTGATGCCTATTCCTCCCTTATGTTCTTACTCGTAGTACTGAACTATATTTAACACAACCCCACTTGAATGTCTTTGGCTTTAATACGTTCCCCTTCCTTAGCCTTTCTTTCTAATCCGATTCTCTACTCCTTTGCTTGTTTTGATTCCTTTTCTTTACAAGAAAGAGGTTCAAATTGCCTTACGTATTTTTTGCTTGGGGGATCAAAACTGCAGAGGACTCCAGGTACATATGCGGGGATAGATAGAGGTTGCTGAAATTTAACACCCTCTTTGAGCGTTCATGCTGGCTTTTTTGATTCACCATCACCCACAGTTCTATTTCCATGACTGCTTTTGTCTCTGAAGTTCCTTGTGTCAAATACGCAGCATTTTGTAGCAGTCTTTCCCAAATGCTCTAGTATTTTCAAGATACATCAGAGTGTCTGGGAATTATAGCATATAGAACATTATGTTTTGTTTTATACTAAATAATACTAATGTATGAGTGGGATTTGGAAAGCCTTTAGATGTCTTAATTCTGTTGGCTATGACTGCAGGGGGACAGGAGTTAGGCCAGTGGTTTGTTCTTGAGTCCACTCTTGTGAGACACCCCGTAATCCTCACGTGTGATGAATTCCAGGACCACAGGATGAGTAAACACAGTTTTGATAACTCCTGAGCTTTTTGTTGTTTCATCTGTCTTCACAGCCCTCGCTGTGACATGCCAAGCCACTGGTGCAAGTGCTCTTTATTAACTACCTTAATCACAGAAATGTGTCTTCCTCCCCTTGTACTCTCTATAGACACGTGTCAAGACTTCAGCCAGTATTGGTATTTAATTTTCTTTTTGATCCCATCTCTAATAAATGTGGCATATACTGAATCCTTGAAGAATTAGAGACTGTTTAGAGATGTAGTTTCTGCTCATTCAGAATTTAGCTACAGGAAACGCTCTTGTCTCATCAGTAGTCACATTATTCTTGAATGGCAAACGGTTCAGGCAGAAATACCCTCCTGTTTATATATTCACGGGTAGATAAACAGGGAGATTGTTTTCCTTGTGTATTGACCAATTTGGGTAGCATTACCAAACGCCGGGTCAGTATTAATTGGTTTTGCTGTAGAGCATGTCACACTGTATAAATCTTGCCATGGAAAGACGGTGTTTTCTCCCAGAACTCTGTCTGCATAGATGTGGCAAATCCTCAGCAGAAAACAACTGAAATCAGCTTTGTCTTTTTGTTTGTGTGCCAACTGCTTATCTGGAGAGATTAAAGAAAGAGGTGAGCACTGGGGAAGCAAAACTGTTGAAGAACACAAGCTGTCTAATTCAACGAAAAGATCAAGATGTGATGCAGTATATGACTGTCTGCCTAGGAGAGAGTATTGGGTGCTAAAGGGCTCTTTTATCGAGGGGAGAAAAGTATCAGTCGCTATACAGAGTGGCTGCAGTTAAAGCCACTATAATTGAGGGAAGACACAAGTTTTAATGGTGGAATGATTAATAACTGAAAAAATTACTGAGGATTGTGGGAAATTCTCCATTTCTTGATCTCTTCTGGCCGAGCCAGGATACTTCCAATGCCATGGTTCAAACAGAAACGAGGTAGAGCTGTTGGCACAGGGGAGATGAGGAGAAGGTTAAGTGTGGTCCTACCGTACGTCAGGTGAGACGGCCTCCTCCCAAACGACACACTCTTCGTCGGCAAGCGTTGCCCAAACAGCCAAACCTGTCCTGCCCGGCATCCTCACAGCCTGAGCTGGGGGCTGTGGGTCGCTGCCGAGGGCACCTGCAGAGAGGGAGGGAAGAAGACCCTGAAGTGCTCGTCTCACACCCTGGTGTTTTGTACGTGAGGTACAAGATGGAAGAAAAGGGCACACCAGAACCTGCTTTGGGATTTCAAGCACAAGGGACGCTGATATGATTGCTTTACATCCACAGGGACAGGGGTAAAGCCCATTGTCCAAGATGCTTAAACCAAAGCACTGTCATTTTTCCGTGTCACTGTGTTATTGACTCTTTCCTACGTATAATCAATCTGGAAATTGTCACTGATTTTTCATCAGAAGGTGGAACTTTGCTCCCTAACAGCAGCTTGGCTCCTCTCTTTTCACCCCCACTGAGCCTATTTGTGTTGTGTGCCTGGCAGACTCCGTTTCTACTAAACGCAGAGGTAGTCGTCGTTATGAGGCAGCTGTGGTTCTTCACCAGCAGAACTTTAGATCGTTAATAATATAAGCTCATGTCCCCCATCTATCAATCAGTTAGCTTTTCAAATAAAATGATAAGAAATCTGTTTAGCTCAATGTAGTTGAAGTAGATCAGGGCCATGTATGCACTTGCTGAAGATTGAGAGGCTGGAGGTTTTCCAGACTTCATCTTCTGGATGAATTGTTGAGGATATATTTGCCCTTTTATTTCCTGACAGCTATTGCTTTCATTCATGGCAGAGGTTAGAACAATCAGACAGAACTATTGGAAAAATATTAAGATTAATGATTTTATGTGTAAACTATTTTTCCCCACTCAGAACATTAAGGGATAAGAAAATGAAGAAGCTCTTCTCTTTGAGGAAATGCGACCTCGGAGGTCTTGCCCGTCTCTTTTCAAAAGAAGAATGGAGATGGTTTCCAGAAGAACTGAGGGTCTGAATCAGCTTGTGCTCTGAAAATTGTAAATGATTGTGCTTTAGGAGCTTTAGAAGGACAAGAAGCTCACAAGCTTGCCTCTGGGGTTGCAGAAAAGTCTGTGCAGCAGAAGAAAGTAAAGAAACGCTTTCGCTTAAAGGTGTTGGAGAATACTAGGGCTTTTTAGATGTGGAGACCTGAAATATTATGTACCCTTTAATACCATTTATTCAGTGGCCTCTGCCACCACATGCTGATAGTTTCTCTGCAGACTCCAGTATATAGATAAGAAAACTTCATATTAAATACCAGAGTGGTCTTGCTTTGCATATGATTTGAATTATTAAATAGCTTTTTGATGATTTGCTGTAGGGAAGATAGTTAAAGTATGTATTTTATCTGTGATGATCATTTGGCCTGTGCTATTAGGCTTGTGTTTGCTTACTGGATAAATGTGAGCGTAGAATCAACTGAAAGGTTTGCGAAGCTGCTCTGTTTTCCGTGTGTCAGAGGGGAAAAAGGCTCCTTGCCTCTATTGACACAAGGGCATGTTCTTTGTGCCGGGATAGCTAGGGTGTTTGTCTTGCTGCGGGGCTTTGATAGAGACACGGTACCAGTCCTTTTGAGCCCAGCAGAGTGAGGAAGGACAGAGCTGGGCCTTCAGCCTCATGGTCACCATTGCCCCGTTTGCTTTGAAGTGGAATTATGGGCTGTCTTTTGCAGGGAATCGGAGTCAACGTGCAGGAGCTGTCCGGTAGTCAACATGTATTTTGATCAAACACAGGGAATGGGGCAATGAACAGAATTAGGGAGTCATATAAAAAATTTGTTCACATAACCTTTGTGTGAGACTTAGATTCAGAATGCTTTTATAGAATTTCTTTGCTCGGAGTATGAATTTTTATTGTAATTACATTAACGAAATAGGCTATCGGCATGAATGAGTTATGGATAAAATTTTCGTTTAGCTTTTTTTTTCTACTTGATGGCCAAAGATCAGCTTAGATCTTAACAGAACAAAAAATAGGCAGTGGTTCATCCCAGGAAAAATGGAATAAATAAAGTTTTGTTAAAATTTTGAAAAGAGGAGAAAGAAATAGGAGAGAACAGGAAAGGAATAGAAAAAAATAATGTGCACTTGTACCTGGTTTGTAATGTCTTTTTTTGGTACTTTTTCTGCTGCTTTTTTCCTAGTATCTGTCTATCACAGCAGTCTCCTATATAAATTCTCAAAGACAGTTCAGAAAGGCTGTGGAAATGAACTATTACCTATAGAAGTAGTACGGTTCTTACTGACTTTAAGAAGATAAGGATCTGAGACCTTGTGTAAGTTCAATTCGTACAATTACATGAAGGAGAATGAATCACTGGGGAAAGCAAACTAACTGAAAACACTTTTGAAGTGGGATTTTCAAATTGTTCCAAAGGAAATTAGGTGTCCAGACTCCATTAAAATATAACTGAAGCTGGAACATAACTCTCCCAGTCTTTTCTGATAAACTTAGTTCAGAAAAAGGTCATTGTGGTTGATAACCTTGAATATTCATAGTTCCACTATCAGCTTCAGCCTTGACATGAAAGAACTTGGAAGCCACGGAAACCACTTTTCTAACATTAGTCCCGTGTGATGTGTGACAGCAAAACTTCACACTGGGGGAGGATAGGGAGCGGTACAATAACTGCTAACGACATCATTTTCCACAAAACCAATTTTAATCTGCTGTTTAGGGACTTGCAAATGGCCTTAAATAGCTCTTGCCATTGAAGAAGCTCATTGGAAGTGCTGTTCAGCAATGCACTTAAACATCTGCACCTTCCTTTAATTGTTCTCCAAGATATGTTTAGGTCAGTCTTGAAAAGTTGCTGTGTCTGATGTTTCTGCTCCCCCCGCCAGTGGTAGAGGAGGAGTAGGGGGAGGAACAGCTGGGTGCTCTCCCGGGCTTCGCTCTCAGGCTAAGTGTTGTTCAGTAATTGTACAGATACGAGGCTGTGCAGATGCTCATGCTGTGATTTTCCTCCTTTCTTGTGCGTTTTCATCAGCAGAATATTAGGCTATGGTTTAGTCTGCAGTGTATATAGATGATGGCACAGGCTCCCAGAACGTAGGACTGGGGTTCAGCTTTGTTTCCTACAAAAGCTGGCAGGAGTTGGCGAAGCTGATGTTACGAGTCAAACCAGTGAGATGATACTGTCGGTAATAAATGTATTAATGCCTTTTTGTCCGAAGCCATGTCAAAACAACCACATTTTTGTTTCAGCAAAGGAGAGGGAAGCAGTAAAATTGATGATGATCTGCTGTGTGTACATAATCCATTCTGGGGAGATAGAAACAGGTAAGGCAGGGTGGAAGTATAGATGTACCTCCACGTGCTTTTTGTTTTTCCTGCCAGTGACTACACAGTGGAAGACATCTCTGTTGCCACTTTCATACATTTTTTAGTTTCTGCTTATTTCCATCAGAGTGGATTCTTGCCTATACCCTCATAAATCCTAAGGGGCTTTATAAAGTAGTTACAGCCCACTGTTACATCTGTGTGTAGAATGAACAGAAGTTCATTCTTGCCCTTAACAAACCTACTGGGAATATCTAGAGTGTCTTTCTAGAAATTGGGGAAGATTTCTTCTAGAGACATTTTCTTCCTAGAAATCAGGAGCATTTTGTTATTCCACTTATGGGACGTTAAATGTTACGTCCACGTTTTGTGACCTTAATCTTCAGGTTATTCCCAGGCTTGCTAGCTTCTTACTTGTGGTGCAGGAGGTGCATCCTTCTGGCTAGCTCATCAACAGGGTCGCGTTAGCAGCATTCCCATCCCACCCTCATTTAAACAAAAGAAGTGTTTCTGTTGCTGTGGATCATCCTAGAGGGGGAGTGCCTAGCGTACAGGGGGGAGGACAGAGAAGGGGAAACTGTGAACGGAGGTCTGAGAAGGCTTGGATGAAAAGCAAGGGGCCAGGTAAGGAGGCTGGACCTGGTTGCTGGGTGTGGTGGAACATGCCTTGGAGCGTTGGGAGAGGAGAACGGGAAAGGCTCAGAAAGGACAGGAGTGGACTGTGGCCGGGGTGGGAGGGTATGTAAAAGTGGTCCCTAAAGCATACTTGTGGAGTCCAGAACCTAGCGGTGCCGCATGTTCCTGGCTTTCTGCCACTTTTGCCTGTGAAACCTGCCCATCAGTGCCCCATCTCTCTTCAGTGCTTGTCTGGTGTTTGCAGGTACTGCATCAGCCCGGGTGTCTCAGTTCTGCGTGATTCCTGTCAGAACTGATACGGATGGAAAGTCTATTTTGCAATTTTTTATAAGCCATTGTGTGTATATTATATATAAACCACGTAGTACACAGAAATCAAGCAAAAAAAGGAGATTTATTAAATTATCAAAGTTGCACTGGAAGAAAATGCTGGTGGCAGTCTGTGTAAGCATCGTTTCTCCACCGTTCGCTAATGCATGCATGTTGTATGTGATTATGCCATTACAACATTGCATCACAACTTTTTCAATGGGTTTGTTCTCCGTAGACCTGCCCGAGGTCTGAGTCAAGTCTGGATGGAAAAGGGGGCTGCTCTCACATCAGCTGGGCCTCCGCTTCGTGTCTCAAAGCTGAAAGGTGCGCAGGGAGTGAGGCTGGAAAGCGCGGGACACGGATGTCGTGAAGTTTCAGGCGGGGCAATGCTGCTCTCTAGAAATGGATCCTGGCCTCCCACAAGAGCTCCTCTGGGATGTGAGGCGAGTCAGAAAAACTTGGTCTTTATTTATGAACAATATGAGCTACATCCTCCTCTTTGGCTATATAGCGTTGTCATGGCAACTGCATTTGAACATAAAATACTCTGGCAAACTTAGGGTCCAGAGAAATGAAATTAGGCACCCAAACCTCTTGGCCTTAATCTACTTATATAGTTCTCCTTTTCCTGCGGTAATATTTTGAAGCTGAATTCAGGTGCATGTTTGCGGAGTGTTTTAATAGTGTACACTGAAGAGCACCGGCCCCCCGAGGGATGGTTTGCTGCAAATGAGGCACCGGAGAGCTCTGCAGAGCAGCAAGGAGAGAACAAAATATTGAGCAGTTGACTCCTGAAGTGAACTGGAGCTCCCCAGCGTGGGGAGGGAGCACTTGTCCTCTGGAAAATGTCAGCTAAGGACTGTGCCAGTGCACGGATGCAGCAGGTACAATCAGGTTTATTGAAGGCCAAGGGGATGCCACGCCAAGGACATAGGTGACCAGAGTCCCCCCCACTCGAGATCCTGTCGTATGTGGAGAGAGATGCTGGGCAGCCTTTGCTGTTAGCAACGTGGCTACATCCAGCCCTATTCACAGGGGCCTGTCTGGCTGTATTAGTGTGCTCCTGATCAAATTCAGAGGAAATTGGGTGATTCTGTTTTGGTGATATGACAACAGAGGCAAAGGCTGAGGATGTTCATGTTACTCTGTTAGGAGCAAGGTCTCTCCTCCCATGGGAATGCTCAGAGTTGAGGCACTGCTTTGCATGAGTGCTTGATTCTAAGCCACTGTGATCGTTAGCTGTTACCGGAATATTTGGCATCTGGACACAGCATGGCTCTCCTAAGAGCCACCCCAACAAAAACTGCTGTACCTTTTGACAGAAGTAGGTGACAATGTGTTTATTTTTTAGCAAAAGGGTAGCACATCCATAATCTGTCACTGGTTATGGACTGTGACTTCCAGAGGGGCATGGCATGGCAGCCTCAGTGTGTAGCAATGTGAGTGATGTGTCTCCATTTAAACCTCAAAGGCGTGGATTGGGGTTCGTTCTTCCTAGTCCCCCTGAAAGCCCTCGTTCCAGGCTGCAGCAGCTGGCTGTACATCTGTATTCTCTGGGAGTGCTTTGGTTTGCAGTGAAAGACAAACATGTAATTGAGTATAGGATGTAGAATCCTTTTTTTTTTTATTATTATAGAGAACTCTTCAAATGGAATATGAAGGATAAAAGGGTAATTTCATATCTGAAACAAAAAAAATCTTGTTCCTATTTTAGAGCACTGGGTCTGTACACGACCTGCATTATTAGGTTGCACATAGTCCTTATGCAGACTGCAGAGTCTTTGGGGTTGCTCACATTAAGGGATTGAGTTGAAAAACTGAAAGTAGTCAATACTCCAGTGATCTTTCGTCTTTGTTCCCCACCCTGATCTTTTCTGATACATTAATTCTTGCTTGGAATCAAGTCCAGCAGAATAGGCTGCAGTAGGAAAAGCTACTCTTTAAAAAACCTGCCAAGAACTTTTATTCCGGTTGTGAGCAGAAACCTGGAACTGTGTTTTTTTAAGGATGATCACTGCAAATCAGTAACTCCACTGAGGATGACAGGATTTAAATCCCATCCCCCCACCCCATAACTGAGATAAAAACTGTAGTTTCAAGTGGTGTTTGGAAAAAAATCCATGTTAGAAAATTCCACAGAAAATGTTTCACAGCTGCTCAGACTTTAAGGAAAGGTAATACTTCCAGATGCACTCGAGAAAAATCTCATTTACCTGATTTTGAACCTAGCGTACCACTGAAGTTAATGAGATGTAAGATCTTGTCATTTAGCTGCTTTTGAAAATTTTACTTAATGATCAATGCCAGATTTTCCAAAGTATTTATTTTCATGTATTTCAAAAACTGTTGTTACGATGCTTTTATTATGATTCAGCATTCCTTTGGTCTACTTGACATAAATATACAATAGTACAAATTTTATGGTAAATCTCCTTTACCTTACTAAAAAGAAAAATCAGTCTTTTGTTGCTTTCATACCGGTAGAAAACATAACAGAGGGTCATAATGTGCTCATGACTAAGGGCGGGTAGGGAACCGGAGCAGAGAGACATGGGAAGACGTTTAGGGGTTTTGCTAAGTGGAAGTGAAGCTTCTGTGCATTAGCAGTGACTGGGGAGGCGGCAGGGCAGCAGGGAACGCTGCCTGCTGGAATCGCATCCTTGATCTGACTCTCACTGACAGTCAGCAGCAACCGAGGTCTCCAAAGGGAAACGGCTGAAAGAAAAACAGGGGAAGAATCAGGTGAAGGGAAAAACCTTGGCAGAGAGAACAGGTAGCTGCAAAGTTAAATAAAAATTAAAAGTAGTCCTTTAGTGTAATCTCTTGAGATCTTGTGATGGATTTGTATCGTAAATCGTAAAGGATTTGCCCTTGAATGGCAGAAGGGTGTGAGGCAGGATGAGACCAGGGAAAGGCTGACGACAGAGAAAACGTACGAGAGAGTGGGTGGATAAAAGTTCTCAAATATAAAAAAAATGCAATAGTTGGAAAGAGCAGAAAAGGAGAACATTAAAAGGTTGACAGTTCAAGGGAAACACAAAACATTCACTTCTGCAGGACACTGCAGAGAAATGTTATCTAGGGGTTTTGGTAGTGGTCGTATCTCTTTTTGCAGGGATACAGTGCCGGTATTTTCACCAGGGCTGTGTGTAACAGCGTTTGAGATCTCCAGCTCAGGCACTCTGGGTTTTCCTGAAGAAAGCAGTTCAATGTAGCACGTCCACCTTGCCCTTCAGTCTCGGGGTTCCCTTGGCTGTGGGCGCTGGGGTCGTGCTGTCAGCAGGGTGAGGGTGGGAAGGCAAATTCCTGTTGCAGCAGCAGTTCATGGCATTCATTTCAGTGGTGGGTCGTGGAAGAGGGTCACAGTGTAACAAACAGCTACTCCCAGTGTGTTGGGCGGATTGTGAAACTGCTCCTCCCGGCACCGCTCCGGTACGCCCGTGTGCTTTTCCACCACGACTCGCCCATTGTGCACGTGTCCATCGTGACGCTTCGCAGGATGGTGGGGTGATTAGAAAGAGCTATGTCCCAAGTGAATTGTCCTGTTCCCATACAGGGTGCATCGGCTGTGGTGGAGATGTTGCAGTAGCCCCCAGCTGCTTATCCCATTTAATTTTGGGAATTTCATTGCAGTGGTTTGTCCTCAGTCTTGTTTTCAAGGTTGCCAGCACAAAGCAAAAGGAGTGGCCTAATTTGAACTCCAAAAGATGCTCCTTCCATCACTTACGTCCCAGCTTGTCAGTGGCAATAGGGCAAGTTTATGCACTTCTCGCTGGATCTCACATTTGCTGACCTATTTCCAGTGTTAACCCATTTATGAAACCAGTGGTCCAAACTGTTGGCCATTTCTTGTCATCACCTTTTAGTAACTAAATGGGTACCTATTCATGAGGCAGGGCCGGAGGGCAGATCATAGCTCTGTGAACGTATCGGTGTATTTATACATTTTATTCCAAGACCACCTCCAGTATGAGTCTTGGTTCATGGGTAAAAATACCCTCTCTCGATCCAAGAGGGTATTATGATTTAGATGAGGAAATGAAAAGTGGATTTAGCTGGAATACTGCATACCACACTTGAGTGAGCTATTTACTCTTCAGGGGACTGAAATATTTTATTATTGGGCAACCAAGTGGAAGTAAGTGCAGAAGTTTAGTTGGGTATGAAATATCTACTCTTACACAGCATTTCTAAACTGTTAGCCAAATGAGAGATAACAACATTTTTCCCCATACTGTTTTTAAAGTGGCCAGTCTCAGTCTCTGATTCTGAGCAAACTGGGGGGTGTTTTTTGTCTTCAGTGAATAGTAGATGCGAATACGTTTTGAAGGCAATTAGGCGGAGTATTTTTATTTTTGCTCACAATACACTGCAAGCACAAAATCGCTAGCACAAGGCCGAAGGTTATTTACTCAGATTATATGCCATGCGATTAATTTCTTACCCACTTTTTTCTTTCTATTAGCAAAATTTTACATTTCCAGGAGATCTGTACAGAATTCTAATGGGTCAGATTACAAGGCTGAAAATAGTTATCCCTGGTGGCTGTGTGTGCAGAATATACTGCGTTAACGGGGTGCTTCTTGCTGCTCAGCTGTTCTCAGGTAACCTGCATCTCCCTCCCGGGGTCCCCGCGGCATCAGCTACCCTGAAATACTGCAGGTCAGCACATCCCGGAGAAGTGCATGGCTGTCATAAGGCCATTTGCTCCTGCTGTTCTTCAACAGCATTGCTCTAAAAAGATAACAAATGACATAAAACTGCCAAATAGGTCTGCAGGGAAGAAAAGGCCCGTTATTTCCCCAGCAGAAAGGAACATGTTAAACATTGCTTTCCTTCCCGTACCCCCCAGCTGCTGTTGGCAATTGCCGATCAAATCGCTGAGTGCTGCTTTGTCCTCCTCTGTGGCCACATGTCCCTGCCCCCTTCCTTTTTGCCAGTCACTGTGTTTCTGAAACTGCCCATACTGCGGAAGATAGCCAGGTGAAAACAAATGTGGCCACACACAGAGAGCAAAGGTCTCGGCGTGCTTTGTCTCCACCAGCAGAGAGTGGTCAATATGAGCATGTTCAGAAGGCAAACAGATCTCAGAGTTGGGTGTAATCGAGGAGGGGAGGTGGGGACAGGGAGGAGGAAGAGCAGGATCTCTGCTTTGGTGGGCAGCCCCATGCTTAGGTTTGCTGACGGTGGCTCGTGAGCCAACACCTTGGACCCACAGTGACGTATTCTTCCACAGGTTTGATGGGAGGCTCAGGCAGAGCACCGTGGGCTTTGCGTCATCTTCGTTACTGCGTATCTAGGGTATAGCTGTACAAGTGCTGCAGGAAGCTGAGGAGGTGATGGAGAAGGGGGCTTGCTCTGCACCATCTGACACCTGTTCTATGAATTATTTTCTAAAGATGATTTTATGATGTCATGTAAGTTGGAAGCCATGATTTCTGACAAGGAAGTCAACCTTGTCCTCAGTGTCCTTTTCTCTGGAAAAAGTAGAGTGAATCTTTAGTGCAAAAGAGATCTCCGTGTTAATTCACTATGCTTGCTATAACAACAGAGGCAGTTTTAAGGTTAGAATAGCATATAGACAAGGTGATAACTACCGCTCTGAAGCTCTTCTGGAGAAGAAGGCAAGAGGAAATTTTCCATTAACATTAAAAACAAATACGGAGGGTGATGAATAAATGCTTCCACCATGTTGCTTCTCCGTGATCAACAGACACTTGCCTAATCCCAGCATCTAACTGTCACATGATTAAAAATGTCTGAGATCTCACGAACCTATACAAGATTGTGTATAGCAGCATAAGGACTTGATTCAAATGCATAATTAATAGCTTCACTCAGCTTTATGTTGAAATACAAGGCATGTATCCAAGAGACGTACTGAAGTTTTTGCACCAAAGCAGCTCATTAGTGAAATGATGCTGATTAACTTTCTCACTTTTAGACAGTTGGCTGAAGGGGAGAAAGAAGTTTGAAGATATCTGTAAATTTGGGGGATGTCTTTGATATATTTGAGAAGCTAGCAAGTTAAAAAACTTCAAACAACCCCGAAACCCAGGCACATCCATTATTTTAACAATTAACTTTTACTTACCAAGAATGTATTTGGTATGTAAAAACATTTAAAAAGTTGCACATTGATAATGGTCATAAAGCATAGAAAATTCTGTGCTTGCTGATTAGGTATCTAGTAGTACAAGTGTAACCACGTACTTCACCAGAAACCCACCCTGCTCGTGACTCATGTGCAGTCCCTGCGGAGAACTTCCATGGATTCAGAAAAGACAACGTACAAAGCTTCTGTAGGTTCAACTGTAAATTATGCATTTATATTATACCCAGTGCACACATAGAAACACCACTGCTTTCTGAGGTTTTGCACTTTTACCATATTAATTCAGTAAAATAGTTAAAGTACTGGTTAATTTTAAGCCTGTAAAAAATACAGTTCAGTATTGGGCCCAAACATATTACCTTCTTGTTAGTTTTAGCTATCTTAATTTCTGCTTTTGAAGGAACATTAATCCAATTCACCTTTTTTTTTTTTTTTAAAGTATATGCCAGGATTCAGCTGTTTTATTTCAGTTTGGTAGCACTGAGTTGTTTTTTTACGTCCTAACTGATTGTAATGACAGCTAAATGTCAGCTTCATTTATATCTTAGCTCAGAATATAAACAGAAAAATACACAAAAAGGAAAATGTTTTGTTACACACTCTGTGAATTATTTTTGCTGTGTACCTTATGGCAAACAGTTTTGATTCTGCATGTGACTTACAGTCCAAAAGCCATACCGATACATTTTTCTGATTAAATTATTTTCAGTTCTTTGCATCTAGTGCAGAGAAAACACTGCTATTAAAATAAATGGATACCAAAAAAAAATTGGAACTTTGTTGCAACATAATTCTATCAAGAAAAAACCCACAATATTTTTATATAACATTTTGGATATATTTTATGTCAAAACATGATCACCAGTCAAACTAGTGGCATCTAAACCCAATACATTATTGTGACTTCTAAAATAAAAAATCAGAACAAAACTAAATTTATTATAGCTCTGCCTTCATTAAACACCATGTGTTGGTGATTTAAACACAACAAAACTCTAGTATTCTTCAAAAGTGTCTACTAAATATAATAAAAAGAATAAGAGAACAATTAACATTTAGTCTGTTACATTAAAAAACTGGATGTACGTATTTCTATTGCCTGTTAGCTTTACCTAAGCCTTTCCAACTACTACAAAAATAAACAGAAAAAAAGAAAACTCATTGTTCAAAGTCAAAAACATTCAAATCAGTTGATACAACATTACAGTACAGTCAACTAAGATCATCCAGGGTCTCCTCCTCTCAGCGTACGAGTCCTTAGACCAGTGTTACAAACCTAGTTCAATGCAGTTTCAAAACTGTATGTTAGCTTTGCAAGGTTCTGTACTCTACTGATGGCTTCAGAAGAATGGGGTTGTGCTACTTTTGACTCACAGGGTAACCCCAGCCTCTCATTAATTTTATTCAGCACTGTAGTTAGAACAGCATTAGGTTTAGCACAATAACTAAAAAAAGGAAAAAGGAAAAAAAAAAATCGGAAGCTAGGTGAAGCTGCCATTTGTGTCAAACAATTGCGATACGCTATACTAAAAAATTCTGAAATATCCACCTGTCCTCACCGCTCTGCCACAAACTAGCAAAGTCAAAAATAGAAAAGTCTTCAACTTCTCGTTTTTGCAGAATAAAGCAAAAAAGTCTTTGTGCTCCTTACTACCAGAAGCAAAATATCCTCTGAGTTACCACATGTAATAGCTTCTGGATGTGTCGACTTGGGTTGGCTTGGTCTCTGCAGAGCCATCCTTGTCTTTTTCACTGTCACCTTCCCAGAGATTAATAAGTGGAGGGTAGAGCTCATTCAGTGGGATTGAAGAGGTCTTTTGCATATATTTTTTCAATGAGTGGTGGTAGTTTTTTCTCTTAAATCTTTTTGCAATATAAACAGAAACGGAGGCGAGGCTAATGACGGCAAACATGGATCCCATTACTGCTGCGAGGGCAGTGCTGGTTTCTTGGTCTGAAATATCTAGCGCAAAAGCTGCGTTTTTTGTCGTAACGTTAACGCAGGACTTCTGTGTTTGCTGATGGATATTTGACACAGTTAGACACACTTCATAATCTGTAGATGGTTGTAAATGCGTGAGGTTATATTCATGGACATCAACCGGGACCCTAGCAGTGTACGTAATGTGAGGGTTGTCAATCTTCATAGTGGCCGATGACCATTTTAAATTGGAGGTCATGACGTTGGAATTAACTTTCCAAGAAACCAAGATTGAATGCGATTCGGCTTGCTTAACGTAGATTTTCAGAACCTGGGTACCATCCAAAAGCGTTCCGTTCACCCGGATAGTAGCGACCCTCGTGTCAGCCCCTTCTATGTTTTGCGCAACACAGGTGTATCTCCCGGAGTCTTCAACCTGGATGTTAGAGATTTCCAAGGTGCCTTCGCTACTCAGCTTGTATTTGTCAGAGAGACTTTCGACAGTTACTTTATTGCCGAGAGGAGTGACCCAGTAAATTTCTGGCTCGGGTTCTGCCATGGCCCGACAGTCCAAAAACACTGTCATGCCAACGTCCAAGTTTAAGTGATTTGGAAAGGTCTCACGAGAGATCATTGGAAGACATTGTTCGTTGGAATCCTGTATTAACACTTCCTTCACCTGCTGTCCTCTGTATTCTGGAGGCATAGCGCAAAACATGGATAGAGGTTCCATGAAACGGATGTTGGTTTTGTTCGAGTTGATCCAGTGAATGACACAGTCACACCTGAGCGGGTTACTGTGGATACTGATCTCACGCAGGTTTGGAAGGGATTCCACTGTCTTTTGGTAGACTGCATTCAAGGCGTTGTTGTTCAGCATCAAGCTCTCCAGGGCAGGGACGTTGCGAAATGCCAAACGATGTATGTAAGACAGCTTTGGATTGTTGGTGGCTTCAAGCTTTGTAAGTTCAGGCAGGTTGTCTAGCGCATACCTATCAACAGAAACAAGTTCTCCCATATTATTGATTCCAAGCTCTTTCAATCTGAGCATGTTTTTAAAATCACCTTCTTGAATTTTATGAATCGGATTTTTGTTGAGATCCAGGAATTTTAAATTTGGAACTTTCTCAAGTGCAAGCTGAGGAACTTTTACCAATTTGTTGTCATAGAAGGAAAGACTTTCAAGACTATCCAAGCCTACCAAGGCATTGCCAGGAATGTCTGTGAGATACATACCTGCCAAAACTAGACTCCTTAAATTGGAGAGTGGTTTGAAATTCATATCTAGTATTCCGATCACTGGATTTTCTCCAATCATGAGAATCTCTAAGTTAGGAGTAGAATCAAACCAACGGCTGTCAATAACCTTTAATTTATTGGAGTTGAGATGTAATCTCAAAAGATTCTTCAGGCCAGAGAATGCATTTGCAGAAATGCTACTGATCTGGTTGTGATTTATGTATAGCTCCTGAAGATTGCAAAGGTCTTGCAAGCAGTAGTCAGTCATCTCCGTTATCTGGTTTTCCTCCAGGTGCAAAGTAGTAAGTTGAGTGAGATTTGAGAGCCCCACGTCTTTGATACTTGTGAAGTTATTTTGTGAAAAATCCAATTCTGTTAAATTAAACAGCTGCTGGAGTTCATCTGTGGTCTTTGCAATGTTGTTGCTCTGCAACAGAAGGACTTGAGTGTCACTGGAAAGATTGCTGGGGATTTTTGTTAATCGAAGGTCGTTGCAGTCAACTGTCGTGGCTTCCCTGTACGTTGACTGTGGCGTAAACCACGGCCTGATTTCACATACACAAAGCTGTGGACATTCATTACTCTGTATGGAAGACTCAGTTAATGAATTCATTAACAATTCTAGCACCAACTGGCAAACAGTTAAAACAACTCTAGCCTTCGCCATGCTGGTCAGATAGTTCAGCTCCCCAGCCCCTTAAAATAACAACAGGTTGAGAGGGTGATTTATCAGGCAGAGAATGTAACGCTTAAAGTTTAAGGTGAAAGGCTTGGACATCCAGAAGGTGAAAGATGATTTTCTGAGTTTAGAGAAGATAAGAAATGGTCTGAAAACTCTCAGCTGCTCCTCTTGTGTTCCAGAATCTTCTGCAAATCGGCGTCTGAAGATGTTCCTGAAAACAGATTAGGGTATATGTTATGCTCACCTCATATACAGTTCATATATTGTTTAATTTCTTCATCCTTTAAATAAAAATAGCTGAAAACAATCATTATTTTAACATTCATCTCTCTTACGAAAATCCTGATGTGGTATGGTTAAGTTATGTGGGGTTTGGAACTCCCTTCTACTTGGGATTTACATGAGAAAACTCTCTGATAGGTCCCAAGTGAGTGACTGTACCAATGTACACCATCATCTGAAAATCAAACTTTTGGATACCTTTCAGTTTTACTCTGCGGTATTTGTTTGAACGGCTTGAGAAAAGCTAAAGACTGAGGATATACTTGCGAGCGCAGCTAGGTCTCAAACAAGTGTTGAGAGCATCATCCCGATGGGAGTCAGGGTGCCAGAGCTGTCCCCAAGGCTTGGATTTCAGGTGTGTGGCATTAAGGCTCAGGAAGATGTTGGTATCTAAGTTTCAAGCTAAATGCATATGAACTTTGCCAAAATTCATCCCAGTTAATCAAATCAGTTCCAGATAACAGTTTAGGTTTAATCCAGCTAAGCACCAAACAATGACAGCAAATTTGATTAAATGAATGTACTGTCCTTATTTTAGCTGTTTGTACTGCATTGTGCATCGTATGTGAATTGTTTACCACAATTCCAAATTCCTGTGTAAACCACACAATTTATCTTTTTGTAGCCTGAAGTTATTCTTGCAAGAGTATGTTTAAATTAACCCAACAGTGTCCAGCGTACCTCAGAAAATCTGTCGTGTCAGGGGTCTTTAAACACATATCCAAGGGAAACCTCAGCTCTTAGTAAAATCTTTCTCATTCTGACTTTTTTCAAAAAGTAAGCTCCAGGAAACAGTTTGTTATCCGCAAACCTCTCTATTACTGCTGTTGTAAAAAGCATGGATACGGTTCTGAGAGTTTCTGTATGTGTATCTGTAAAAATGTGCAGTTTGGGGCCTGTGCAATGTCAAATGGCACAGGTGCCTATCTTTCAGTTCAGAAGCATGTTGCCTCAGTGATGGCGATGCTGCATGGACTGATTTTCTCCAACTCTAGCACTTGTGGCGGTGATTTCACAGGCCTAGCTGTTTTTCTCTTGGCTCGCTGTGCACATCGATATTGGCAGATAAAGTACACCTTTCCAGTATTTCACAGTGAAGGTTAAGCAGGTTAGTGCATGTATTCAACAAGCTGTGAATTAAACACAAAGCATACCCGAGCAAGGCATGTGACAAATCTGAATAAGGATTTAAAGAGCAGACCTCTTGAAATTCAAGGTGACACTGTAAATCTCACGCTCTAATGATTGCAGTTGAGACTTCTCAAACAGAAGTTTTGTCTTTTTATGTAACTAAAGTAATCAAGTTGTGCTGTATCGGAGACAGAGTACATAACAATGATAAACTGTAACAGCAGAAAGCAGGAAAGAGCATCTTTTTCAATTAGAATGTAGTGAAGCCTCAACCTAGTCAAAGCCCACAGAAGATATTACTATACAAAATAATAAAACTAAACACAGCTTTTAAAAATAGTTTTTAAATAGTCTTCTAGATAGTGGTGACAGGCATGCCGTTTATACAATGCTTTTACTTCAAAATCTAATCAGCAGATTAAATAATTATAGTATTTTATTTCAGATTATGATACAATGCTGTATTTTTATTTTGACATGCTGTTATTTGTTCTGTGGTTGTGTTTTGGAGGATGGGAAACAGGAATGTCAACCAGAAAGCATTTGACCCTGTTGAGTTAAGATTTTTCTTTCTGGTAGCTGAGACTTGAATGAGAGCTGAGAAGACTCTGCTGGAGGGGGAAAAAACAGATGCAGAACAACCACTCCTCCTCAGATAACTTTCAGCTGATGAAGAATTGAATAAGACATTAACTGCATTAAAAAAAACACAATCCTAACAGCACGGTAGTAGTAAGGAATATATTAACTTCAGAGTGATGAGGAGGCTGGCATGAACTGAGTTATGCTGACTTTAATGGATGCGTCTCTCAGTAACAAAACATTTGTAGCTGAACCAAACTAGACAGTTCTAGGAATATTGATGATATCTGAAGTTTAATTGATTTCATTCCAGATTTTTCAAATTACAGTATTTGCCAGTTAATAATTTCATCCAGTCACAATTTTAGCCGGGTACCGGAGGTGCTTCGAGCTGCCATCACACCTGGGCCGTTCCCCGCGCAGGGGGATGTCTGTGGTCCAGCTTGCAGCCTTGGCTCCGAGGGGCACGAAAAGGAGCAGCACGACCGGGTCAGCAGCCCTCGCCAAACCAGATGCCACTACAAGAGGCAAGATTGCTCCAAATGCTCATGCCATCAGAGCCTCTCCTGTAACTGTTTTCTAAGTAGATGAAGAGAAAGAAGTCCGTGTCTTATAAAGCTGTGGGCCCTAGTGATGTTTTAGTACTGAATTGGCTCTGATGTAGTTATATGAATCATGTAATACTTTAAAAATGAAACTGCCCCAAAAAGACTTCAAAGCTTCTTTTAAAATATGTCGGAACACATCTAGATTTTGAAAAAAAAATCTAATTTGATCCTTCCTTTGTCGAATATTTATATCCTCTTACTTGCACATTACAGTTGTTGTTCATCCTTGGTAAGAAGGCATTTTTGGTTTTATTGACTACAGTCCTAGGTTTCTGCTCACTGTAAACATATGATTTTACAAGTTACTAGTGACACTTTCTCTTCTCTAGCTATTTTCTACTGCAAATGGATTTAATTTTCTTTAACTGGAAAATGTTCTTTAGAAATGACCTGCACATTACTGCCTCCAATCTCCCCCAGCCCAGGGCAGCTGGGATGACGCTACAAGTGAAAATCCACTGTAATCAAAAAGTACATTCTGATCGGCTCCACATGCCCCAGTCCGTGTTAGTGCTGGGCTTACGTGAATGGTAGCCCAGAGGCCACAGCATGAGGGAAAACCCAAGTCAAGGACTTTCGCTTTAGCTACTGCTTATGCCAGAAAACCCCATCCGCAGCTCTGATGATAAAAAATAGAGGCAGCTGTTATCAGTGAAAAAGTGCACTGCCGTTTTTTATATTCATAAATAGCAATGGCTGCTTTTGTTCTGCTGTTGATAGATGCTATATGCTCGACCATCTCAGCTCTCATGTTTGCAAGAAGCAGCTGCCAGCGCTCTGCCTCTGCTGAGCGGTCACCGACAGCCACCCCTCGGCCCCGGGATGTCTCAGCTTTCCAGTTTTTGCAGCATTGGCAGGACTGGTCCCAGACACCTCTGTGATGTTTAGTGTCCAAAGGAATAAAATAACAAGATGTTTTTCGCTGGAAGACTGTTTCTCGAATGTTAGACTCTTCCCAGGTTCTGAAGTCCTACCTAGAATTGTAATCACATCCTTCCAAATAAAAACTAGACAAGATATGTATGTAGGAAATCCTCTTTTTTTTGTGGATAAGCTGGAGGACAACTAGGTTTTGAAAACAAAATCTGTGACAGTATGCGGTTCCAAATAGCCACCAATGAATAATCACCAAGCCCATGTGGATAAAGCAGGGACGGCTCCTGGGAAAGTTCCCAGCTCTGGCTGGAATCTGTAAGACTGAACTGCGAGTTCGAGTGTTAGCGTATACCCCTTTCCTGCTAGACATCGCCACATTTTGCCCAGTGAGATCCTTTTTGTATTGTTGCTTTTTTTAATACAAAATTAATACAGTATGTCCGTGGCAGCTGAGTGCAGTCCAAGCGAAAGATAAGTCAGGGGATCAGTTCAAAAAACGTTGGCTTTTGAAGGCCAGGGAGTGTTTTGTAAACAAACACCAGTTTGTCCAGAACAGGGGCAGAGGAGTAGCTCCGGGCTTTTGAATTACGGGAGAATGTCAGTCCTCAAAACCTCTCTTAAGACAGAGTCATATCACAAATTTTTTTTTTTCTTTTTCTGAAAATGGTATTTAATATGGGTCATGTGATTGATGGCACTTCTTTTAATTCTATGTTAAAAATGTCTTTTAAAAATACTGGGTAAGGAAACTTCTCCTGAACAATAAGAGGGTATTATACCTTCTTTCAGGAGATACTGAGCTTGTACAGGATAGCTTTTAGCATTCTCTGCCTTCCCTCTCATTTATTAAATTCATATTTTGTAGTGTACCAAACCACAACAATAGTCATAACAGCTGTTAACTTGATATCAACAGAAATAATGGTTAATTTTATGTGAGAGATACGGAGGGAATTATTTTACTAGGGGCTAAATAAATGCATTTTCCATAGCACCTCTCAGTACTCAGTGCATTAAGAAACCACATTTCTGTCAGCAAGCAAACCCACAGCAGCTGTCTGGGATATCAGCTTGTTCATCTTCCTTGTGGGCAAAAAACGTGAGCATCATTCCTGCGGCTCCCATCCTGGAAATGCAGTGGGGAGGTTTGTATAAGGCTTCCCTTTCCGGCTACGTTGTGAAAACTGTTTGATACGGAGAATTTGTTTGGCCCAAGAAACGGTCATGGTGGGTATTTGGTTATGGAGCAGAAGGTCCTTCATTTCAGCTTTCCTGTGGGGTGGGAAGAGGTGCGCGCTGGCAGGCGTAGCCTTTCTGATGGCTGTTAAGAGTTTGTCTAGTCGTTCAGGTGATCCGAAGAAAAAGTACATTTAAGTCCACGGTGCAGTAAGAGGAGAATATGAAGGGACAGTCGTGAAATAAACTGTTCATTAAAAGTGTTCATAGTTAACTTGCCAACTAGAAAAAAAATTGATATTAAACCTTTTTTCATGGTAATAGGAAGACAAAGTGTTGTCACTTGCTTGACAACCGTGCTAGTGGTCACTATTACTGAAAAAGAGAAACAATATCGTTTGAACACAGGTATTTGGAAGTCTGTTTTGAAACAGCAATGCTATCACAGAAAATCTTCTCTCTCCACAGTTAAGTGGTTCATTCGTGCAAAATTTCTTTTATATTGCAAGTAGCCTCAGCAGAGATTTTGGTTGGCAGCCATATGTACTAAATGTGCCTAGGTAAAAGTTTGAAGGATCAGATACACGAAGAAAATTACCTCGGGCCAAGACAAGCAATTTATTTTGCACTTGCTGTGAGCCAGCAGCACGCACAGATCCACAGTACCTACCCATCTCTCCACAGAAACATTCTCATATATTGAGCCTAAGTAATGTAGCTAGTCTCTCGGAAAATTGTCTGTTGTGCTAATGTTCTGCTAATGACTCGTGCAGCTTTCTTGTTTCCCCATCATCATCATTTGTGAAACTACCGCCATATAAACACCCTCCGTTATCATTCAGTTCAGGAAAACTTGTTCTGGGCTGCTGCATCCTGGATTCAGGTGGGTCGTTAGGAAAACGCACGTTAAGACAGCCCAGCACCCATGCCCAGGCATCTGGAGCGTACTGCAGTGGCCAAGTATTAGTAGTGCCAAGGCAGAAGAACTGGTGAGAAGCTTCAGCTAGAACACAGTGATCGAGAAAACCCAATTCAGAGTGGGGTCAATACAAAGTGTTACTCCAGAGTCAGGGCAAGGAGGAGCCTGTTTAGATAGGGGACGCTGAGAGAGGTTGGCTTGGTTGGTCTGGCAAAGATCTAGCCTGAAGAACTACTTACGCTCGAAGCAACGCTGGAGATGAAGTGGCCCATAATGAGCTCAGGCTGAGTTCATTACAGTCGGGTTAAGACAGTTTGACCAGTTTAAGGAAAGGGTATTGCGTGTATGTTGGAGGTAAAACGTGAGTTGCCCTGCTTAAAAAAAACGTTTGCAGTTCTATATCCACCCGTTTTCCATAGAGAAAAACGGAGCCGGTGGTGCCATACTACAGGGGAACAATAACCTTTGGCAGTGCTTCAGGAGAGATAGAGGCATTTCAGTACTGCCACATGAATATGTACGTGCACCCACCAAATCACACAAGTAAGCAGAACACAAAACCTGGTCTAAAATGTTGTGTTACTAAAATCAGGGCTTACTCCAGTCAAGAGCATCAGTGACCTTGTACATCCTAGAGAAAGAGGCCGGACTTGGGCTTGGAGTTTAATAATCAGGATATTTACAGCTAACCTACAGAATGGGCTCCTTTCCCAGGAATCAAATTTACAAGTGCAATCCTGTCTACTTAGGAAAATATTGAGGAATCATGCCTGATAGTAAGCCTTTTATATTGAGGTTTTTAAAGCCTCCAATGTCATCAGGAAATAAGCTATTTACAAGCCTGAACAAAAGTCAAGCTGAAAGTGATGTGAGTCAGTTGAAAGAGCATACCAAAATCTGAAATGGGAGCTTGTTATTAAAAGCAAAGACAAAACCAAGGGCCTACAGGACATGTAATAATGGTATAAAGCTTCAAAACACATCCTCAGGGATTTATAATATTTAAGGATTGGGGTTTTTTTCCCCCTGCAAATAATGCCTACTTTTTCTTTTTGTCTGTACACACATTCCATCAAAATAAAGTCATTGTTTAATTTTAGGGAAAGCTCTGGTGAGAAGGCAATTTGCTGTATTTCAAGACAACCTTAGCATGCTTTATCTGTGTTCTTTTGAAAAATACTAGTCTTATCTCCACAGAAGAAACGCAAAGAGCATCCTGTTCATAATGCCTGCACTGCAGAAACAGCATATTAAATCTTCAAAATTTGTAATTTATTGGAGTTTATGCTTAAGACTTGCATCTGATACAATGTTTTTCATTAAAATATTGAAGTAAATTTGCAGGAGAGAGAAAAATTATTTTCATTCACACACGGATCTCGAGTACAAGGGGCTAGCTACCATGCAGAGCACACGTACGGTATATTGATGGCCCATCAAATCCACCATGGAACTGTAACCCAGCTTCTGTCATCTGTTTGAAAATCTCTTACAAATTACCATTAACAAGTCATATTAGAAACATCAGGAATAATAACTGCTTTCCAAACAGTGGGTTGTCAAATTATAGAGTCTGTTTGTTTTTTCTTTAGGAAAAAAAACCAACTCATACAACCAGTTACAAGCCTCGAAAACCTGAAAGGCAAGATATGCTTGTACAGTAGTAATATTCTTCCATTAGAAACCCAACTTATTATCTACTTTCTTACTATGTTTATTTTCAAAAATAGATTAATCTTGGGACAATGTGGGCTGTTCCTTTCTTGCCCATGACTCTACTTTTCATGTCTTGCCACACAGGGTCTGCCCCCGTTCAATACGAAGGCAGTAGGAAAGCTTTTATTTCATTCGATGGAGAAGAATCACATTTGTGATTATTATCCTCATTCCGCGTATTTTTACCAGATAAAATTATTTGACTTTCCTGACAGCCAACCAAGTAACTTCCACGGTCAGGTTAAAAGCCAGTTGCATGAGACCTGCCTTGCAGCTCTTCCCTTCTGCACTGAAGCGCAGGCCAGCTATCAGCGGGGGAAACTCTTTCCTTTCCACCTGCACATGCAGTAATGCATCCATAGCCTTCTGCGTGGTTTAGATGCGACGGAGAATTTAAACCTAATTGGTTTTAGCTTGTACAGTGTCTAAAAGTTATGGAGCATAACTAATTTTGGAAGACCTGTTCCAACTATTTTTTGCATTTAGTGTATCTGCTGGCTGAAGAATGAAAGAGGACCAAGACTAGAGAAATACTGTTTCGTCTTCTACACGTATTTAAGGAATGGAAATGGAATTGAGGCTTGGCATACTTGGGATCTCGGAACCACATGGAAGGATCTGAACATCTTGTTACCCATGGGAGCCCCTACCTCACGAGGATTTCATGCTAGAACAACTCAGATAATCTCTGCTTCTTACTATCTATCGAAATCACTACAATCCAGAGAGAGAGAGAGAGCTCTAAAAGAGGAACAAGGGCATTAAGAGATTGGGTTGGATTTCGAAGTAGAATTTCCTTTTCGTTTTTTGACTACTCTGAGAGCCAAGGCAGCTTGGCTAGTGGAAGTGAAGTGTTGGTAATAATGAAATAAGGAGCACATGAGAAATATTTTTAACCACGAGAAATATGGATGCCAGCACGCCATGGGATTTTCACAAAGCAACAGAAAATCCTCTTCCTCTCTTTTTGCTGACTGGCTTTCTGGCAGTGTGAGTATTTTGCTTCCTACACGGTTCTAGATCAAACTCCAGTTTTATGAGTCATTCAGGATCCCCCACAGTTGGGAAAGACCCCGGCGTGTAAGTAGTTGTTACTACCACAAAGGATGCCAAAAAATGCTGTGCTAGAAATGGTAGCCAATAAATAAAAACTGAAATGAGTCAATATCTCAGTATGCATTTATAAAATCAACATCTAAGCGCTGGCTGTAGGAAATGCCTAAGACTTGTTATTAAAAAATTACATGTACGCATGTGTGCATATGTATATGTAATAAGCCAGCCATCTCTAGCTTCAGTTGTTTATCTTCAAGCAAGAAAAAAAAGATAATTCTTTTTCTGGTCCTTGTCACACTCTGCTTTGGTAATTCTGTTGGCTGTGGCTGTGCTATGTGTTTACTGTTCAATTATTAGTCATTAACTGTATTTTACCCTTAGCCTACATCTGCATCTACACAGCTTATACATGTAGTATGCTTACACAGACTTCAGCCCTTAGAATAAGAGACTTTTATTGATTTTTTTTTTTCCCTAGGAGTTACATACTTGCAAGATCAAATTCTCTATTTCTGAGCTATATTTACGTGTAAATGTTAATAAAACCGTATATTGAATTGACTGATATGGAGACACTATACTGTTCGCTCAAGACTGAACATACAGATAACAAAATAAATGGATTTATCATGGGAGATGCCGAGATCTAATATAAAGGCTGTTAACACCAGGACAAAGATTTGGAACTCAACCAACTCGAGATGGGATAGAAGTAATTCCATTAAGTGGCCACAGATTTGGTTTTGGTGCTGCTCTGAACTAAGGCTTTATTCTGATCGAAGAAAAAAGTTCTTTTCTCTCCAGTTAAGACAGCTGTATTACATGACCCTCCCCTGCACCTTTTCACAAGTCTTTCCACACTTTTGAATGTGCTTCTACATGAAGTTTTTTCATTTTTCTGAAGACCTCCTTCTTCCATTCACAACCGATAACCCAGCGTACCGTTACAGGGTACTGAGAAAACAAACGTCTTGTGGACTATATGTTTTCCATCATTATTTCATGCCAAAATTGTTTTAGTAGTATTGCTTGGAACATAGAGCAGGTCAGCTGCGATGTCATCAGGAAGGGAAGGCTCGTTCAACTCAGAATGGTGAAAAATGTTAATAGCCTGTATTTAGCTATTTCTCTTTATCTCAAGTATCACCTAAATTTTGAGACTAACTGTTTCATGCAGAAAACAGATCACAATCTTGCTTTGAGAAGTTCATGAGGTGGGGGAGGCGAGAGAGAAAATACATCATATTTAATGTATTTGTATGTTTAAGAGTAGACCTATAAATTGTTTCTTTAGCTTCAGTCCTCAGTCTTGTCAGCGCAAAGTCAGCACTTTTTCCACAGATGGGTTTATTTCATAAATGCTTGCAAAATTCAGAGGTACTAAAATTGCTGCTTATTGCAGAAAACATAGGAGAAGTTATTTCTCTCAAAATTTTAAGTTACTGATGCTTTATAGATCAGGTATTTACCTAATTAAGGTGATCCATTCTGGCACAGTAACATTTAACTTGTATATAGTAGACTTGTTTCACTTAAAGGGAGCGGAAAGATAAAGGAAAACGTATGTGCCAATGAATTTATAAAGATCAGTCATCTGGTTTTACTCAGTGCTTTATACTATAATGAAACCATTTAAAAGACCTGTTTTCAAGCAGCTATTGAAACACTTCTCTTTTTGCAACTGGTTCACTTAACCGGTTGTTCATCTATGGGTAAAATAAGTTATTTTTGCCATACAAGTCACTGCGATGCCTATTATGAGTGGTGGATCTCTGTAACTATCAATATTTACTCTATTTCTGTTAAGAGTGATGGATCATTTGTAATTTAAAAATTTAGCAAGGCCAATCAGTAGCTCATCTGCATCCTAGTAATTATATGCAGCACATTAGCAAGGTATGCATTTACTAGGTATTTTTGGACTTGCATAATCAAATAAATCATACGATGCATGAAATAACAGAAAATGTAGGATTCATTATATCAATGATAAACATTTTCAAATTACAAAAAGACAATCCAAGCTTTGATTGATATTTTATAAAAACACAAAATGCTATTCTACCAAACTTTGAGTGAGCTCAGTAGTTCTCTCCGAGTAACACTTAGGTGTTTTGTAGGAGTGAGTTAGTCCGATTCTTCACCACGTTGCTGACCAGCCCCTGAAAACTACAGAAAACCTGGGTTTGGTCCAAGTGGACCGAGTCTTTTGGACCATATGCAAGCACGGGAGCTGAGCTGGCACGGCGGTGCGTGCCCGGGGAGCAGAGGTACCCATGCAGCGCTCGTCGTGCTGCTGCAGTTGGGGCTTAGCGAGGAGTTTAGTGTGAATCCCATTTTTACATAAAGACAAACTCCAAAGATTGCATTTTGCTTGATGACTCGTTACATTGACTGTACAAAAGTAGTTATCAATCAAATAAAACTAGGCGTTGAGGAGTACATGCTGTATCAGACTGCAGTACGGAGGAGAAACCCCGGGAACCTTTCCCGTGAACTGAAAGAGCCTCTAGTCTTCTCCAAACCATTAATGTTAGCTTTAAAACCCAACTCTGCAAATAAGGACTGGTGACCTCTGGTGAAACGCTCGAGTGAAGGGGACACAGGTGGCCATTGGAGAGATGGGAGATCTGGGTTAACTGCACTGGCAGCGGTGGGAGTTTCTCTGGTTTTGGAAGGTATTTATTGAACTCGGGGGAGTCTGGTTTTGGTCTCAGCCATAACCTTGTAACGTCTTTGGTACTGAATATGTGTGTACAAAACCAGAACTTGGTATTTCTGGAAGAGAATATTCAATACACGCACAAGGAGCGTCAAACGGACATACCAGACGCATCCTTACAAAAGTCTTCTCTCTCCCAGTGTCAGCTATACAATTTTTCAGTCCTGCAGGTGCCTTCCAGACCTCCTGCTTGTCTACAAAAGTACCTCGTCAGAGGTGAAGCAAGTGACTCCCAGCTGACGATGCTGGTCTGGGAAGTGGGATGTGCTCGACCAGGCCCGGGGGCCCTTTGGGACCTCCCCGCTGGTGGTCCCCAGGGAAGTGGGGCTGCACCATCCAGTGGGGACCCAGGCTGGCAGCGGGACGGGGCAGCGATGGCTCCCACCCACAGCAGCGGGGAAACAAGCTGGTGGGTAGGTCCTGCTCTAGTCCTGCTCCTGGAGCATCACGGCACGAAGAGCGCTATCCACCCTGACACCTGCCTGGGGTTCTGCTCCCTTCCAACGCAAGAAGAGCCCTTTCCGCACGAGCCGCCCACGCGTTACCCACCTCCACTCCCTCCCCTGCCTCGGGGGACGTGGCTGGATGCAGGCGAGGGGCTGCGCCGGGGGTGGGAGCAGCGGCACGGGCCCCCGCAGAGGGGAGCGCTGCCGCCCCGGCGTTTCCCAACGCGGGAGTAACCAGCGAGAGGCAAACTCTGCCAAATACCTTGAGGGGGGCTTGGCTTCAAAAAGTGGTTGGGACTCCTGCTCTAATCAAAGCTGACAGATGCATAAATTGCTGGAATCGCCAGAGTTTGTTACATTAAATACCTGGAAATGAGATGCTGACAATCTCTACGATTTCTGAATAAAACCCATAAGTAGTCTTTGTCTCCAGTGTTAAACGGACCGCTTGGGTTGGTGCAGTGGCCGGGGAAAATACTGTCCCGTGTTACCACCGAGGACTGAAGGGCAGCACCTTAGGAGAGAGAATTATACAGCAAGACCACTGTGCCCAATAAAATAAGGGAAGGAGCTGTCTGTCTGTGGCGTTTTTATAACTTCTGTGCATAGCATCCTGTTAAATATTTCCAGACCGTTACTTACAATTGCTTTGCCCTGTCGTTCTTTAAGTTCCAAAGAAAAGAAAAAAGCGTCTACTCCATCTCAAGATACCAAGTAGATACCAAAAAGGTACCTACTCCGTCTCAAATACTTGATCTTTAGAAACTGTGCTTCAGGTAAAAACCAGGTCCCGTTCTTTTGATAATTCAGCCAGCTGGAAAGTCAAGAAAATGCTGGCTTGTATCACCACATTAAGGTCTTATGAATTAGAAGATGAAGTTACAAAAACATTTTGCAGTAGAATTTATGAGCAGAGACTAATTCTTTTCCCACTGATGCCAAAGACTTCTGCTGCCTTCAACAGGAGAACTAGGCCAGTACAAAATAGGGCAATCCAGTATTTTCCTTCAGTGCCACATGTAGGAAAATGAAAGGCGACATCTAAATAGCAAAGCAAAATTTGAATAAAGTTGCAGGGCTTTAGGCAGCTATGAATGGAGAGAACGTGGTCTAGAAGAACTTTAATCTGGGTATCTCTTAAACCTGTATGGAGGCATGTCCTGTTCCTGACCTTAGGAAGTCCGTTAGCGAAGGACTTAATTACTCAGCTACCGGAAGAGAATGAGACTGGAAAAAAAAAAATCATTGACTAGCTTAAGCACATCTTCGGTAGACTGTTTCTTATCAAAGCGGTCCTTTGATTTCTCTTTGCAGAATTTATTTATTTTGCTCCGAGTCTTAGAGAAACGCCACTAGTTACTAGTTTTACGACATACCAACAAAATCAGTTTCTGAGCCAGCTCCGTGATACTCTTTACTCTGGCCCATCTTTGTTCCCATGGCGGGTACAGGTTAACTGTAGAGGCAAAACTGAGTACGGGAATAATTTTTCAGTGCACTTCCTTGGATTCCTGCAGGTGCTCCTGCCGGAGCAGGCGCGGTGGGGGCTGGCTCCTCCCCGCTCCCCCGGGACCCCAGCAGGCACTGCCGACCTGCGCCACACAGCCGGGAGAACAACGATTTCGACTCGAAGTTCTGTTTTGTGGAGACCTGGCTGCGCTGCACAGATGCGTTTTGTATTTGCCAGAACATTTAAGGCCTGATCCTGCTAATTACTTCACTGCTCTTGACCAGAGCCTGGACTTGACGATTCCCGGGAGCATCAGGCATCTCCCAGGATGGCATTCCCAGCTGGGAGGAGATGTGAAAATCAGCTGTCGTGAGGCTGAAATGCAGGGTCCCTGTCAATTAGCATTATAGAAACAGATAGGAGGAGAAAAGGATGTATGTGCTTCCAACAACTTTACATAGATTTTCTTCAGTTCTGGATCTACA
This sequence comes from Cariama cristata, assembly GCF_000690535.1. Lineage (NCBI taxonomy): Eukaryota > Metazoa > Chordata > Aves > Cariamiformes > Cariamidae > Cariama > Cariama cristata. The sequence goes on from NW_009633799.1 coordinate 153,939, forward strand.
AAATGTCTGCCAGGAAAAAATGCGGAGCTTGGCAGGATGAAGCCTCACACGTGTATTGTTCGTGTAACTATGGTAACCTACAAATGCCACCAGTGTTGCCATTTCATACACAAATGAGGGGACAGCTGTGGAGACCACATGTCTGCCAGTGGAATAATATATGTGAACTAGGATGGCTTGGTCAGAAAATTCCATCTCATTTATATTAATCAGGGCTCCAGAGAACAGGCACCTCCGTAGTTCCAAAGTGCGCAGTAAAAGAAAGTGATTTTTATTTCTGAAAATGTTTGGCTCCTCACTAGACATTTTCAGCATCTTGCCACTTTGCCGGTTGACAAAAATAAAACAAATGCTGTTAACAACCAGTGCTCTTCTATAAACGTCACTTAACTTTTGTTCTTTGTTTTTGTCTTTTTCTGATGCCTGATCCTAGTCTGAGCCTGACACAAAGCCCGACCTGGGACCAGGCGTGCTCCAAGGGGAAGCGGCAGAAACAAGGTGGCATAGAGCGCTAACCCTTCTTACCAAAGTGAAAAAACCTTTTTTTTTTTTTTCCCCACTCATTGGTACCATTAACAGAACTAAAAGCTTCAAAACAATTCACACCAGAAATTGAAAAGATTATTCTTTAAATGAACTTGGAGTTCCTATCATCCCTAACAACAACAACAGCAAATCCGCAGACTCGGTAACACAAACAGATTACCTTTCCAGTAAATACTAAACTACGCAAGCTGCAGTACCGGTAATACTTGACGGGGGTTACGGTTCATCCAAGGTGCTCTAAGTGTCCCTACAAAAAAAAGAATCCAGAGCTGGTAGCAGCCGCCTGCCTTGGCGACGGCAGCCTGCGGACAGACGGATGCAGCAGGAAAACACACAGGCG
>NW_009633799.1:154855-156170 GCF_000690535.1 Cariama cristata
TACAGCACGCCGATGAGCAAAAGTTTTCCCTGGCTTCTGCAGTGCCACGACCCTGCATCCAAGTAAGACAAAAGGCTGCAGCCTTACCTCGGCGCGGGCCGCCGCCACCGCGCCTCACCTCCCCGCCGCAACTGCTATTTCCGCGAACACCCAGGGCTCCTTAGCCTTTATTTACGACACGATGATGAAAGCTTCAACGAATGCTCATTTAAGTGATGGCGTTTTCTCCACCAGCTGGAATCAAATGCACATACAACTGGTTTTAAACCAGGCTTCCCAGCCTCCACGCTGGGTCTGTGCCTCCACGGCTGCCTGAGCCCTGGTGAAGCAGGCTGAACAGAAGTTTGGGTTTGCAGCCTAAGTTTGGACCTGCTCAGCATTGTTCGTGTCCATAAAAAAAAAAAAAAACTCTTTCACAGTTAACATTAGAAAGTTTTTATCCTTTCAGAATCTAGACAACTTGATACAAAAACCTGGTTCCTTCAATAGTCAGTAGTGTTATTGATGTCTGTTCTAGGTAAATGGAAAATACTTTACAGTCATCACAGGAACTGGTCTATCAAAGTCCAAAATGCCTACTAGGGTATATAATTTTATAGGGACTACATAAAATTCTCTTCAGATAACTTTTTAACTGTCAAGGCAAAAGTTAAACTTTAGCTCTTGCAAAACCTGGGTTTCGCTCTTTTCGGGCCACGGTAGGACAGACTGCCGATGGGCCGGGGGGTGCCAGGTGGGAGAGCCCACGGTCTGCTCGGGCGTAGCAAATCCTCTGCTCCCACCTACGTCGTCATCTGGGAAGCTTTGTGTGTTGGGCTCTCTCTCTCTGTCTTTTAAATTAATTTAAATCCCAACTTGCAAGACTTTTGGACGTACTTTGGTAGGACCCTTCAGACCGCAGTCGCGACTGATGTGGTATGTGACTTTGGTCCCTTGAAGCATCCACGAGATCACCTCATGTACATCTAAACTATGCTCCATAAAAGGTTTATAGTCTTGTTCAGAAATGTCAAGTTCGTTTTATAGGGATCCTTTAAGTCTATAAGGAAAAAGAGTTAAAGGTTCACAAACTAGTTTTTATTGAAGAGATTCATTACTTGGGAACTATCACGCAGCCCCAGGACAAAAATAGAAGCATCCTGCGCACCATCGCTCACCTTTGGCCAACATTATTTTCTGCTTTGAGTTTGATTCTGGTACTTCTCCTTCCATCACCTAGCGGGAAGGAGGCACCGAACCAGCACTAAATAACTTAGGGAAGGATGTAAAATAGCAGGCCAACATCTGTTCTCTTTCTCCCGGTAAGACGGAGCCC
>NW_009633800.1:0-26446 GCF_000690535.1 Cariama cristata
GCTTGGTTGTGCGGTAACTGGCTCCAGTGGGGTCTAGGAGGCGGCTGTGTAGCAAGCAGTAATAAGTGAGGCCTTTGCAGATATCTTTTTGCAAGTCCAGAGCTAATGAGGAATCAGGAGAGATTTTTCTTTGTTAATTATTACTGTAAACACATCAATGATATGGTAGTTAGTGGCCCACTTTTTTTTTATTCCTTCCTTCAGCAGTGACCTGTGATATTAAAACCTATAGATCAAGCTGGATGAGTCCAAATGGTTGTTTAAAGTAGTTAAATCTGTATATAGAGGTATAATTAGTAAAAAATTCTTAAATGTGCCTCCTGTCTGTGGGAGTGGAGGGCAAGTTGCATTACTGAGAGGTAAATTATACACCTGACTTCTAGCACCGACCTTTGAAACCTTTAGTTTTGCACTAGAAGTGAAAAATGTAGATTCTGTGCTTACAGGGCTAGATTTTTGTTTTGTCTGTCTTTTTAAAGGTTCTTGAATCAAATGAAGAATCAGGCCATCTCATCCTTACCATTGTTGTATCTGGCCATTTCTTTATTTCCCAAGGGCAAGCAGTACTGGTAAGTTTCTCATGTATACAGAACATTTCTCCTTTCATGTTAGCATCAGTATTAACTTCGTTTCCCTTCTCAGCTTCATGTTCTCTTCCACTGAAAGGAAACTGCCAATTTTATTTTGCTCATGGTAATTCTCATGTGCTGCTTTCTCTACATTTATCAGAATAACACTAAATGCATTATTTCATACTGAGGAACAGTGTTTCTTCTGTGGTTCTAAAAATCTAGATTAAGACAATGCTAAGTGCTGCTGATGTTGAAAGATACATGTTTGGATTTTTCACAATTCTTCTGCCTAAGAAAACAGAGAAAATACACTGTTAAGAGATACATAAAAAATATAACTATAATTTCCTATAAGATTTGCTGTATGATCCAGCTAGTTTCTTGCCAATGACCTGTTAGTATTTTGGTTTTGATAATTTGGTTTATCAAAGAGTATGTTGTTTTTCTCTGTTGGGTAATGTGATCCATCATACAGCTTACATTCATGGAGACAAAATAACAACTTCAGAGTTGTGTCAACTGCTTTGCCTGTAGCCAGTACTTACTTAAGCATGACCAGCTACTAAACTGTAAAGATTTCACAAGGACACTGAATAGGTTAAAAGAAACACTCCATCTAGAAGGAGTTGGTTTGATATTTATGACAGAGAAAGCCTGTTCTGGAAAGTGGAATCAAGTGAGTTCAGTGCATATCGCCGATACTCAGTGATGATAATAAGTGGGAATTGGGTGATAAATACATTAGAAAGCTATTACAAACCACTGGAAGATGCTGCAGTATTAAGATAACAAGAACTATTTTTTTTTTAAATACAGAATGTATAATAGAGCATGTTGTAGCCTTAAATATGTATAAGCTTATAAATGAGTTTTTACTGTGCCTCTTAAAAGGTCTTAAACTTACAGAAATATCTTGTGAGGATAGGGGGAGAACCAAGGACACGCTTCAATTTTTTTGGCCTGTGAGTGCGTTAAGAATATTGAATAGATAATGAATGAGCTAACAGAGAGCTGTCAGCTGTCAGTCTGGATACCCCTCATACAAGACATGGCATTTGGCTCACATATTTAGTGAGGACAAGTTGAGTGTTCTTGGACAAGGTGAAAACGCAACATGGAAAGTATTTTAGCAGTTGCGTTGAATGAGAAAAAGGGATGGGGTAATTGAAAATCTAGATAGTTAAAAGAAACGCAACTGAAATGAGACCTGCTGCCGTCTCTTACGAAATTCTGCTTGGAATGAATCAGTGTAGAATGCACCTCTCCTGGGGCTGGTCCTGTTTTCAGTATCCCGATCAGATGGCTGTGTTTAGTAACTAGTAGACTTACATTACTCTCTAGAATGTTCTTGAAATAACCATATAAAGGCTAACTGAAAGTAAGTTTTAATAACAAACTAAAGACCAAAAAAGGCACAGACAAAAGCTGTAGCCCTTCAAAGACTGCATCTGGCAAAGACTGAATCTGGCAAGTAACAACGGGCAGATAAAAGTGTGCTGTCGTAAGGGATGAGTGCAGGAAGTATAAGAAAAGCTTTATAAAGACTTGGCTGAGAAAAGCACTTTCTTGCAGCTCTTAGGTTTAGTGGCTAGTGAAGCTTTCAGGCAGCTGCCTTGCTTGAAATGCCAGATGAGGAATTTCTGAGATCTATCAGGTCTGTTCCAGCTTCTAAGACACTAAGATATTGCAGTAACGATCACAGCCTAAGAATAGTGCAGAATAGAGGTGGAACAGATATGCTTGGTAAATGTAACTGAAATGTAATACTGACAGTTTAAAGAAAAAAAAAGTTAGTTGTTTTTTCTTTCTTTTTTTTTTTAACATTTATTTTGGCCATGCTTCTATACCAACCTTAAGGCCAACACGACCAACATTTTATTAAATGTTAGAGAAAAGTTATACAAACTGGTGTCTCATGCATTTTAAAACCTGTCAGTTCCTTTGAGTACACTTCTTCGAGTACGTGTAATTGGGATCATGCTGCAGGTGCGTTCTATGCGTACAGAACTAAACTAGTGTGAAATGCACTGGTACGATATGCCCTATGCCCATTTATATTTCTCAGAGATTGGAGCAGTTACAGTTCTCCCACCATTCCTCTTAAACATACCTGACTTGCTGAAAAACCTAGCAAATACGCAATCTACTAGTTCTGCACCTCGGCAGGCATCTTCAGAACGATGTTGGGCTTCCTGTTTACAAGGGATTTGGTCCAGCACATCTGGCTTGGTTTTATTGCTTAGGCTTGTTCCCTAGACGCATGCCCTCCAGAAATGTGTCCCTTTTCCCAACACTACACAAGACTGATAGGCAGTGATAAAATTCTTCTTCCTGGAACAATCCCAATCTACAGATATCTTCTTGGTCTTTGAAGAACAGTCTGTGGAATCTCTTTAGTAAAGCAGCCAGTGTCATCAAACAGAAAGGTGATGCATAGGGATTGTGCTGAGAAAGCTGGCACAGGCAGTGATGCTGTTGGCCAGTAGTTGCTAACAGCTGACAATGTGGTAGACTCAAAGCTAGCCAGAACTCCACAGGCTGCTGGTGAAATTTTGCAAACTCCTTATTGAGATGCCATGTGACAAAAAAGTAGCAATACTATGCGGCCTATGTTACTGCTGTAGAAATAATCAGACTGTAGAAATGGTTAATCTCAGTGGTTGTGTCTCCCTCTAGTCTTCAGCTCTTAGGAGGTGTCAGAAACCTGTCACAATATTTAAACATGCTTTGCACGACTAAGTACATATAGTTCTTTTGAATCTGTTACAGACCAAATCCTCTCACTGGGCGTCCATTATAATGGACGTTTTGTCACAGAGGATAACGCACAAGTTTCTGCTCCAGAGGGAATGTATCAAGTTTAATAGAATGCTGCAGGTGGAACGATGAATCAGCTCGTGGTTTTACTGTGTACGCTCATTTCTCCTTGTTGGCCTGGGCTACTGAATATTTCCTTTTTATTGCCAAGGTGTTCTCCAACATGTATGTGCTGCCTTACTTGCACTGAAATTCCGTCTGATGTACTTACAGAACTGTTTCTTGCTATGTAGTAACTGCATCCTTTAAGTTGTTGATGTCTAGTCGTTTGATCTATCTTCTAATCCCTACTTTTCAGACGTTTTGATGTACTACAGGCTCCTGGTTTTGAGGGAACTGGATAACAATTATAGTAGCTTTGTACCTTGTACCTCTGCATAGGAACACAGTGAGGCACAAGATCTGTGTCACAGGGACACCATTTCCTTCTCAACTTGAATAACTATATTGTATTTTTGTAAAATTTCCATGGATGAATAATAAAGGGATTTTTTTCTCATCTAACAGTAATCCAAGAATGAACTGAACTGCTAACTAAATTCAAGCATTCATTCAGTGTTGAATGTTCCTAAGGGTTTTTTTGGTTTTGTCTTTTACTGCAGCAGTAATGGTAGAGCAGGAACTCTTGGCCCACCCCAAGAATTTTAACATGAACCATCCTAAGTAAGAGTTTTAAAAAAAGAAAGCTTTCATCCAACGTCTGTAACGAAAACTTATTAATTGGATGCTTTTAAAATGGGTGATACTGTAGTATGATATAGTCTTATCTCTTCTGGTTTAAAATTGGCAAGGAGCATTAATCAGTGCATTAATAGATGCAAACTATCTTGGTTTGTACCTTCTGTTTTCTTTAGGAAGAAATAAGTCAGAATGCATCTGTTCTTCAGTGATGTGTACATTTAACAAAAGCCAAAATGAACCTTTTTAGCTACCAGCAAGCTCTGCATTATGCTGATAATACTGTGGGTGGATGCTTTTTTAATAAATATGCTTTTTATATGCTTATTATATGCTTTTTATAAAGTCCAGCAAAAAAATCAAAGTCACATACTGAAAAGTGTGAACTTTCAGACTTTGGCTATTTTGTGTTTCACATTGAACTTTTCTTTGTTCATTCTTCTGCAGTGAACAGTGATGTTAACTGAACTAATGCATGCCTGAACTCAGTGCTGATCAGCTTCATAGTTAGTTTTCCGCTAAACTAATCTTGGCTGGCCAACGGGCTAGTGATGGCTCCCAATGTTTGCTCCCTTAGTGAGCGTGGATCCAACAAATACCTTTTTTTGGATGAAGGCATATTTTCTTGCATTGCTTAGTGATTCTTTCATCAAACTTTTTTCATGTCAAGTGATGATTTATGAAATACTAAAATACATAGACTATTTTCTGTAACGTACTCTCCTGTCAGTGTGAAAACAAAAGGAGACAGCTTTTGTATGAGTTATTTACTTGGAGAATCCTTTTCTTTGGTGTCTACCTTTCATCTACGTACAACAGTCACTACAACTCCATTTGCACAAAACTGAGGTGAGAGTTGTGTAGAAATGGAAATCTTCATTTCATTGATGGTTGGATTAACATGATCCATTCTCGGAAGAATATTCCAGTGTTCCTGACTTGGTATCAAGTCATCTATAATGGATGTATTTATATATTGTCTTAGTCCTTTCTGTTTTCTTAAAGCAGGAGTGTTAAGAAACCTTTTCTTTTCCTTAAGGAATGGTAGCTATTTAGAGCCAAGTGGGACTATGACACTTCTATGATCAGTTTCTAAGAACAACATTTATAAAAAAGCAATAAAATATTCACATATCCTAAGAATGGATTTTTTAATACATACAGAGGACTACAGAATTACTTTCATGAGCAATAAAATAGTAGAATATTTAAGGAATTCCCTTCTAGCAGTCTTTTCACTAATAGAAGTTGAAATACAATTTTCTTGCCAAGAAGAATGCTACAATGTATGCACTGAGTCTCAGCCCTTTTAAACCGGACAGATTAGTAAAATACCTTGTGCTGTGTACAGTGCTGTGTGGTGAGGTGCCCTAGGTTTGTTGATTACAGTATCTGAGAATGCCCCAGAACTGGTCATTGAAGTACTTCCATGCTACTACAACAAATAAGTGTGGACATGTTCAGTGTTTCCATCAGTTGCTCAAAGAAAACAAATTCTTTATTTTAATGGATAAACTTTTGGGGAATGGGTATGCATTCAAGATAACTTTAAACATTCTTTAATGACACTGCCAGAGACATACTTCAAACTATCTTAACAAGGAAGTAACTGCTTTCCTTTAAAAATACAATCTACTTCTTGTGATCAGCCAAATGGACTGAAGAGGAGGGTAAATGCAACTTCAGAGCATGGCACATAAAAATCCCTGATGTGTAATGCAAATCAAAGGGTGTTTCGATTTGTGTGTTGGTTTTTTTTTTTTTAAACAAAGTTCTTCACTTGGAATTAAATTACATAACATATTTTTAGGACCTGTTTTTGCTGCAGTGTTGCCTAACAGACTGCATATTTTACGGTAGAAAAATCTCATTCTCACATACTGTAGATAATGGAATTTTACAGGAATATCTCAACAGCATCTCTGTCGATTTCTGGCCATACTCTCAAGATACATCATACTCTGTTTACCACAACTCTTATTGCCTTTCCCTCCTTCGAATCAGCACATCATGAAAATTATATTTTGGTGTTTTATTTGATGCAATTAATTCTGGTGCTAGAATTCTTAATATCCTACAAATTAAACAAATTGAAATTGTGAAGAGGACTTATTTAATAGGATAAAATTAATCCAGAGTAATTGATTTGTGACTTGATCTTTTAAAGTGTAGACTAAATATCCTTAGTGCCCTCCTGGTCCCCTCATGACATCTAATAAGCTAACAGTGCTTAGGATACAGTAGATTCCAACTAATTAATTAGGCAAGCATTCAGCAGACGTTCTGATGTTCTTGATGCTCTCTTTGCAGTGCCTGAAACTTATGCACCAAATTTTTGAGATGATATTCACAACAGTGCCTTGGGTAGATGAAGGTCCCTGTGCAATAAATGAGGACATTTAACGGAAACCTGGGGAAGTGAGCAGGCTGCTAATGCTGCTTAGCGGTAGCACATTGCAAAGCTAGATGAAGGTGTTTTTTTTATTAAAGATCCTATGATAGCTATTTGAAAGAGTAAAGGAATCCTAATTTTATTGACTTATTCAGTACCACAATTGTAGTTCAAAAACTTCAATTTTAGTTTATTTCAATTTGTGCTGTTGACGTGATTGTTTTGGACAAGCTGAGTATCTTTCTGCATTAGCTTCCCCATTCATGTTTGATATAATGATGCATTCCATATGTATTGGTGATTGGCACCAGTAAAGAGTTTTAAGGGTTTCTGATCTTTAGTGTTCTCTTGCTCCAATTCTTATAAACCCAACTATTAGAATAGTTTTTAAAGAGTAGCGACCTCTATTAATGAAATGTATTTACCCTAAAGTTAGAGTTTCATGTATGGTATTGATCTAGGGAAGTAAATATTTTGTATCGGGAATTAAAGAAGAACTTGCTTAACTTGACTTATTAATGGAATGCCCTGAAGAGCTTTAGTCAGCTAAACCCATGAGCATCCAGTTCACCTCTCTAGGTCCCTGGTCAACTGTCACTGTTCTAAAGTGTAGTTTAGGAAAAAAAAAAAAAATTATGTTCTCACTATGAAATATCAAGGTTTGTCCTGAGTTAGGGGCTTATCTTTGCTATTCACTCTTTCAAGGGGCTGTAGTTTGTCCCTGTCTGGAAGAACTCTTTCTAGAAAGCTGACACCTGGCAGCACATCCTCCTGCACCCAACACTTTGCACTTTGGCAAAAGACGTTCATCGGTGGCTGCCTGTGTCCTGCACTTGCCTCTTCATTTAGCTTTCCTGCCTCTGTAGAGGCAGAGCACTCTGTTTAATGAGTTCAACTCTGATGTGTTCTTTTCCACAATCAAACAAGCTTAATAGCGAGATTTAAGATTTGGCTTCTAAGAGATTGGGAGTAAAAAAAAAATAATTGCATGCAAAGAGATAATGCAGAGCTTAACATCTGTTTATTCCTAATTCCAGTTAGCTTGCTCTCTGCCTGCCTTGGTTGGTCTTTTTTTGGCCTTTCACTTCTTACCACTACCTATTCTATATTCTGCAGGTGTTTGAGATGGCTAACGCTTATACTAAGATCTAAGTTACATACAGCCTGTGAAGCATGTAGTTTCTGCTTTGTTCTCATCTTCCCAATGATGCTATACAGGACACATTTGGATACTGACATGTAGCCTGGAAATTTTTGCACGGACAGCTTTCTGCTTCCACCACTCTACAAGTTGTAATGTTTGGGGATTATTTTTTTTTTTTGTCGCGTTGACACTCCTACTCTTGACTCAGTTTTCAGACAGCTTATACTGCAGGAATAAAAACTAATGTATTTGGCCTTATTTAGATCTCAGAAAAAGATAAAAGTAAGGAAAATTTCTACTTGGAATTATGTTCAAAGTTTAACTTTCACAGCTTCTAACTTTAAGCTGGAATTACATTTTTACTCTACAGTCATTAATGAAAGGAAGAATTTTCAATTTTTTCATAGAATAAGCAATTTTCTAATTTAAAATGTAAAATGGCAACTCATTCTCTTTTGGGACGGCAATGAGTTAAAAATTGGTATTTTTCAGATATATGCAAGCATTTGATTTATAATCTGCATATCAAGTTTCAAGCATGCACAGCTTCTCTTATTATAATAGCACAGCTTCTCTTATTATAATAACTTATAGCTAAATACCTATCAAAGAAGTCACCATCGAAACACTTACTTGTAAACGTGTTTTCTAATTTTGCTTAAGTTTTCTGAAAGCATCTTAGTTTTGCCTGTTCTTTAGTGTTCTGTCTAATACTTGAACATAATTTACAAGCTTTTTCAGACTGTCTGCTCTCACATCCTTATTTTTACTGTCCCTTGAGATAATGGTTAAGAACAGTCTTCTCAACTACTGTATTTGTATTCTGTTGCAGGCTTTTATCGGATGTATTACCAAATTGTGTAAATACCTGGAAATAATATTACCGTTCCTTGTTGCCAAATTAATCACTTCTAAGAATAAGCAAGGTGTTATTCAGTATAAATGTTAAATAATAATGGTACCTAGAATATTGGAGATCAAAAATGTTGGTATTTGTAACTTAACTTTAAACCTAGATAGTGAATATTATTTCTGAAAGGATGTCTCACTGTACCTTACATCCTCAGTGTGGTGAGTAGACCCATGGTGTGGAGTTCTGGATAAGACGACACAGTAACTGGGCAGTGCCTCTCTTTGTCTGGGGAAAATGGCAAGTTATTTAAGCCATCCCTACTGGTTTTGTGCACCGTTGCACGAGCTTGCGGGTGGGATGCTCAGAGCAGCAGAGCATCTTACCCTTTCCCAGAAAAGTGCTTTCCCTAAATCTCTTCTTTCACCCTACAAAGGCACCATGAGGGGTATTGTGCTAGTTGTGCTTCCCAGTTGTGTCTTGGTAGCTTACCTTGGGAAATGAGTGGATGAAGGATCTGTCACCGGTGCCTCCCTGGAAACTGAGCGTGGCCTTTGCAGGTAGAAGATTGCTCTGGTTTTTTGGGGAATTGTGGACCATGGTGCTGCCCAGCCTGAATCAGAATGGCACAAGCGGGATATTGTCTGAGGCTGTTAGCTTTTCTCATCTCTTCTCCCATCTTGCTTCAGTTATCGGTCAGGAGGACCACTCTGGCAGCTATGCACTGGGATATTTTAATTAATACAATAAAATTCCTTTGATCTCACGCTGAACTCATCATTTCTTGCAAATGCACATTCCCAGTCTGTGGGATACTCGGCTGACTCATTAATCCATTACATTATACAATGCATACATTCGTTCTGAACTGTGAACTCTGAGAACAGACTGTTTTATTTGCATTTCATGAGCCTGTTACAAGTGGAAGCCAAAACTGGAGAATGTGTGTCTTTGTGTATGGCATTCTGGGTTTTTGTTTGTCTTTTTTTAATATTGGTTGTAATTTAAGGCAAAAAGAAAGTTTTTTTCCCTAAGCTATTCTTTACACATAGTTCAGTTTCATTTGAAAACATCTGTCTCATGAATGAGTGACTCCAAATTAATTGATGCAACCCAGCATAGCTGAACTGTTACATAAATAACACTTCTTAAATATATATTAATTTTTAGTTAAGATACAGTTGCCTAAAGGCCTTGCAATCTAACATAAAATGGACAATCTGTTCCTGTTTTCCTATGTTGCTTAGCACCACAGGGTTTCTAGACGATACAATAATAAAAATATTCATAAATAATGTGCAATACTTTCCAACATAGATCACAGGCCTCATGATCCAGCAGCTTTTTGAATGCTGAAATGTAAAATCAGAACAAAAATATTTCCCAATTAATGATGGACTAGATGGCTGTAACTAGACCAGCATTATTGGCTTCTCTGCCTCATGTAAGGTGTGGTTGCATCTTGCCTACTTCCAAAATATTTGGCAAATGTCTTGGTTTGTTTTCTCCTTCAGGTTAATTCCTCTCAGGGTCCTCCCTCTGAGAGACTTAGATTTTTGTCAGAGAAGTATGAAACTGTTTTCCTTTAGTACAGTGTTCGTACAAATATGATCCTGGAGAATGACATAAGGAGTATATGCGTGACTGAACCTTAATGGTCAGACTTAGAAAAGCTCTGCCATTTATCTCCTCAAATTGTAAACTTTGAGGTCTTAGGTTCCTGCCCAGTTCTAGGTTGCCTTTTTTGTCTGTGTTCCTGATTAATCTTACACTGCCATCTGTCTTTGCTCATGCCCAGTACTGCTCAGCACTGCCCAACTCTGAATGTAAAGCAGCTATGGATGTTGCATGCTCAAGGGGAACAGTGAACACAGCTGCTTTGTTCTCTGTATTTCCATCAGCATGGTGGCAGCAGCAATCTGGGTGGACTACTGCTTTATTTCTTTGTCAGAACATATGTCCAGAGCAGATTTAGAGTCAATTATCTCTAGAAAGGCATAAATGGACTATAATCTCAATATATTGCCGTGCACTTTCCAGGATCTACTCTGTGCCTAGCTCCTGGATGTTGCCAGAGATCCTCTCGACTTTGAGCAATGGTAACAAGGGACAGATTTATTGTGGTCTTCTTTCTTATTGCTCTGAATTCACTTACCTAACTTCACATGCAGATTCATAACTATTTCATTGTTGACAAAAGAGAGAATTGTCATTGTTAAGAGGAATCTTACTTTCTCTTAATTCAGGCAGCCTCAAATACAGTCTATGCTGACTGAGGTAACATGGAAGAGCCACAAGGAACTGAGTAGACCTTAACATGGTGCAAAATTGGGCTTATTTGCTGCTTAGAACTGAGGAAAATCTAGAGGATCCTGACTGTAGTGAGAATTACTGATGTAAACAATTTAATGATGGAGTTCAGTCTGAGTTGTTTTGCAGAGTCAGAGTTTTTCTAAAACATTCTCTTTCCTTTTGCAGGTAGCTTGCTTGTGCCAAATCAGGTCTGTTGTATTGCTCAAGTACTGCACTGAGTTTTTCTATTTGGTTTAGCTATTCTTAGTTATTTGTTTCTGCTTGGCAATATACAATCAACCAAAGGTGCAAGAGGAAAGGAAATACTTTCTGCTTTGTTCTTCAGTTAATTAAACTTGAAGTAAATTAAATTTCAGTTAATCAGATTTTGGGGTTGGAGTTGAATAATTAGGAGTACATAAATAAAAAATCCAAATGCTGTTTTTTTCCAGCTTGCTTTACTTCAGAAACAGGACATGTAAAAGGATGACAACCTGGGAAACGTCAATAAAATAGTTGGTAGGAAAGTTAAACATTGGCTGTCTTTCGTGATTTCTTTGAAAACAGTTATTATTTTAAGGAGACAACATTTGTTTGACCTACATCTTTCAGTGAAAGGAAAAACACTATAAAAATAGACTTAATATGGGAACAGCTATATTTAAATAAACACAGTTGGTGTGTATCAAGAACAGTAACTATTTGAAATTTACAGAATAAGCACAAGTGGCCAAAAGTTAAAGTGGCCTAGTGAAAGAATGGGATATTAGAATTGCTTCACTAACAGCATTTTGGGGCTTGGTAGTGGAATCAGAGGAGAGCCAAGTGGCAGTGGAGAAATTCCCTATGGCAGGAAGCACCAAGCACGTAAGCACGAGCAGCTGTCATACTCCAACACAAAATGATTTCCTAGGCTGGTTGGTTCTCCAGGACTCAGCCTGGCTGCTTATCCAGAGTGAGCAGCTCTAGATTGGCCCGTGTGTTTTCAGAAGGTATGGATATTCCCCTCAATATAAGTAAGTTAAAAGATGTTCAACATTTACAGCTTTAAATGAGATAAATAAGTCCTTGTGCAGAGATGAAATTCACCTTATGTTAGTGTGCGTTTATTTCACAAAAATAAATGTAAATGCACTTCATCTACTGCAGATTATTTGTATAAACATCAAGAATATACCCCTTCTGGAAGGGACAGTTTAAAATATTTTTTTCTGCTTTATATATTCCTGTTCTACATATCACATCTTTCTTTCTGTTCTGGCTTGAGAGCCTATCCCCTGCCCCATTCAAACTCTTCTGCGCTATGTATGTTTTCTGCAACCAGTTGTTTCCCACCTTGAATTCAGTTGGCTGTACCTTACTCCTCTAACTTCAATTCAGTTTTCCTTGCTTGCTTCCTTAGTAGATCTCTTATAGCAACTGTGGCAGCATGAGCACAGCACAAGCTGATAAGCATCGTAGATGGATGTCTTCTCTAAAGTACTTCTCATGTACACAAAACAAATTGCATTTTTGAATTTCATACAGCCATGTACTAAGACCTCTTTGCAATGCATATGCACAATTAACGCTGATTTTTGCTGTTGCAGATGCTGTTCCCTATTTCCATGATGTTGGCATGACTGAAATTCTTGACTTTTGACGTAACTTTCTGCTGTGCACAATCGCTAGCTTAACTTGCTGATGCTTTTCCATTTTCAGCATTAAACAATATTTTTGGGGCCAAACTCAGCCATGAATGTCCTGGAGTGAGTCCAGAGAAGGGCAACAAAGCTGGTGAAGGGTCTGGAGCACAAGCGTGATGGGGATCGACTGAGGGAGCTGGGGGTGTTCAGCCTGGAGAAGAGGAGGCTGAGGGGAGACCTGATTGCTCTCTATAACTGCCTGAAAGGAGGGTGTAGCCAGGTGGGGGTCAGTCTCTTCTCCCAGGCAACTCGTGACAGGACAGGAGGGCATGGTCTGAAACTGCGCCAGGGGACGTTCAGGCTAGAAATGAGGAGACATTTCTTCACAGAAAGGGTTGTTAGGTGTTGGAATGGGCTGCCCAGGGAGGTGGTGGAGTCACCATCCCTGGAGGCGTTTAAGAAAAGACTGGAGGTGGCACTTAGTGCCATGGTCTAGTTGACATGGGGGTGTGAGGGCAAAGGTTGGACTCGATGATCCCAGAGGTCTCTTCGAACCAAATCGATTTGGTGATAATCTGTGATTCCTTAGCCAAATTTCAAAGTAATATATTCTATCGTGCAATTGAAAATATGACATGTAAACTGCTACTGATTATTCTAGAAGAGTTCCACCAGTGCTGTGCTCTTTTAGTAGCCTACTAATCTCATCTCATTCCTCAGGTATTCTGCTCAGTATCTTCTCTCCCTGACCCTGCCCCAACTTTCATGTCCATACCCCAAGCTCTAATTGGGCAGGTCTATCCAAAGGAGCTAGGCCTGCACACCCCAAAGGCAGGGGCGCTAAAAATGCCAGGTGTACAGAGAAGTAAAGGTGTTTCACAGGCTTCCTTTACTGTGTCAGGCATAAATTCAGACTACCTGACAAAGTGACCTTCTTCAGAGACTTCCTATTTGACATCAGAGAGGATTTTGTCTGTATGTGGAAGGAGCATGCTGGACACGGCCTCCTGCGCCACTGGGTCAGCAGTCTAATTGCGTCACGTAGTATGGCTGGAGAACGCAGACTTACCAACTAAGATGCTCTGCTCTGTTGCGAGGTCTGTCACTTGCAGTTTGTCCCTCTTAGGATCCAGCTTCCTTTACCGCCTCCTGTGAGAGCAGAGGATAGCTTGGTACTTCCCCTTGGTCACAAAGTGAGGTCTTCCTATTCTTTTGACCTGGAGGCTTTTCACACCTTAGCAAGTCCTACCTTGAGGCGTTTTGAGTGTGCTCAGGGCAAACAGACATGCTGCAAGTGACTGGCCTGTCTTACCTGCTGTTAACACCTGTTTTTACAGTGCAGAAGGAAATTCTTTTCTCCCTCTGACCTCAGATCTTTTGGGAATGATACTTGCATGCTGCCTTACCATTCTGGAGCCTATCATAGCAGGTGTCTGATCAGCTACGTGTCTGTGATCCAGTTTGCCTTTGGTTCAGTTCTTCAATGCTTTCTAGACATTCCTCTTGTAAAAGTTCAGTTAAAAATTCACATGCCATTGCTGCGTGAGACTATAAAGCCAGTGCAGCGCATTAAAAGAGCGGTGTCTTACCGAGGTGGCTTCTTATACCAAAGTGGAATGGCAGATGGTTTCCTAGCCTGGACCTGCGTAAGACTGGTAGTAACTGGCAAAAACACACGGCTGGTGGGCCAGGATGGACATGACTTGTGGTTCTTGACCCTTAGGACACCTAAGAAAAGCAGCCTATGTGAAAAGTCATGGTCACTGAAAGTGTTATGAGTTCACATAAAACAGGTAGGTAATTTCCTCCACGCCCTTAAATTTGTTGTTTGTGTCCCCCCCCGCCCCCAGCCTAGACATGCTAACTAACGACCATGTGGCAGGCTGTGGAAAGTACCCTGGGAGACACAGTCCATTGCCCTCCAATTTTTATACAATGTTTTCAGCTTCCTGGGATATTTTTAACAGAACGCTGAGCAGTCTGTCTTGTTTGAAGAGACTGACAGTTTATCCAACTGGAGTATAAAAACATCTTTATCAAGTTATCAAAGCTGCTGCTTGTTTACCTGAATTCCATCTGGAGAAAATGCCTCTCTGGGCCTCAGATAAACCAACTGCTGTCCCATTCTTCAGGTTTGCCTGCCCTCTGCTGCCCTCTCGGGCAACTTCATGGGATGCAGAAGAATTTAAAGCGCTCTATTGCAGCTGGTTTATTATGCATTTCATTGAGACTTTCATAACATGCACAAATATAAATGTAAAATATATATGGAAATGAGAATGTACCTTGACATAGTGGTGTTACTGCAGCTACAGATTCAGATTTAATTCCTAGTGTGGTAAAAATTACATATTGACAATTGTTTCACAGATACAAAAGTTGCATGTATGCAGATGACCAGTCTTCATTAGGGATTAAATTACATCACGTAACTGAAGCAGGTACTTCTGAGTGTTGCATGTTTGCTGTGCAAGTAGTTCGTGTTCTGCTTTATTTCAGGAAGGCTTTTCATTAATTGATTCCCACAAGTGGCTAAAGATAGTAAGAAAAGCAGACTGCCTGCTGCTTCGTGCACAGTCAAAGGTAAGTTGAGTTGGTTTTAATATTTCTAATAGCTAACACAGTTCTGTGTAAGATTTCTTAATGCTGGATAAATTAAACAAGAAGTTCTGAGATACTGTAAATTGTCTATATAATTTTTTTCCTCTAAGATATTAAACAAGAATGAATTTTTGAAACTGCTAATATTCAGGTCTTTTAGACTGCTTTCTGAGAGTTAGCTACTAAAAGAGCTAGACTGGTATTTATTTTAGAACCTATCTGCCATGGCTAACAATTAAAAAGACGAAGTGATTCTCTTACTTGCACAGAAGCATGCTACCCTATGAGTCATACTTCACTTTGGCAAACAAGGTGTCTAAACAAACAATTATTTAGCCATTTTGTGGCCCCTGACACCTGGCACAGTAGTGGCAGGCTGGTGATTCAGGCATTTGGTATTCAAGGCAATAAAAGGGATGTAGGCTTCTGGTCTTCCCCTCAGATGTCATGAGGTTGGTTAGCCTTTAAATAATTAAGCAGTGCTTGCTTGCTACCAATTGACATATAAATCTCAGTTTTCTTGGTTCTTAGATGAACTCTGAGAAGCTTCTTACTCATCTACACTGAGCACTCACCAGGATTTTCAGAAACAAAGCCTGTTTCGAAACAGAAGAGCTCTCCCTTCTCCTCTCAGAGTTTCTAGGTTTTGTTGTTTCAGTAGAACCGTTGTTGCCTCTAGTTTAACTATCTCTACTTGACAAGAGAATTAATCTCTAAGTTAGAAATAGGAATTATGGAAAAAGATGATGAGCCCCTTGTTCCGTAGCTGCTAGAGACCAGTTTTAACTCTTTCACCCGTTCACAGAACTATTAAGGGATAAAAAGATCTCAAGTATTCTGAAATGTTCTGGCATTCTCCCCTGGTACAGACTGGGTGGTTGTAATTGCAGATAATCACAATATCCAGAATAGCTGAAAACCGTAAAAATTCCTGTTTAGTTGTATTTTCATCTTTTATCTGATTTCTTTTGTGAAAGACACACAAGTATTTCGTTACAGGATGTTACAAACCAAACAATATAGTTTGCAGAGGAGAGAATGCCTTGCTGATTGCAAGATAAAAGCAGATATGAGGCATAATAAGCATTATTTAAATAGAAGGACTCATCTTGTTTCAGATTAAGTCTTGTCTAATGGTGGCACTAGGAACCGCATCAATAAGTACCTTAAACTGTTTTAAATTCATGGGTTGTGCTTGTCTGAAACCAAAACACCTTTGCTGTCTGATTTTTGTCAGATTCTTATAAAACGTGGAATATCACTGAAGACAACTATCAAGCAGTTGCAGTAATTAGTTCTGATGAATCAGTAGATCAACAGTTTCCTTTACAGTTAATAGAACCAGTTCCCCAGCACAGCATTGAGGGATTCTGCTGCATCTCACAAGAAACAAAATCAACATCACAATCACTTTGAGGCTTGAACAGAGCTCTGAGGGACAGTTCAGAAAAAGAGGGCTATTAACATAGTCTTAAATGAATTTGGTGCATCTAAATGTTTACTTACCGTAAATCCACATGACTTAAACTGCATTTAATGGCACTGCAGTGGGCCTATCATACAATTTCTCTACTTTATATCCTAAATTGTAGCTGAAGTGATTCCTTAAATGCTGTCAGTGCATATAGCTTCTGTGCTAATCTTCAAAAATATTAAAAAAAATTCAGGAAGCCAGCCACACCATGTAAGGGGTTACGTCTCAACTCTGCTAGACCTAAGAAAGAAGAGTCAAGCAGAAGTGCTTTAAGCAGAGGAAAGCAAGACAGGTTTTACAAAAACCAGTTCCTATATCTGAGTGTACAGGGCAACTAAGGAGCATCAGCAACTAAACATTTACACTATCATTTCCGATTTATCTTGTGCTCCTTTTATAAGTAAGTCATTAATATTGCATTTATAGTGAAACTTACTCATTTCTTAAGAGATATGATTTTAGTAGGGTACTGTGGACTCTTAGCTAGCAGAAGGAGTTTCTAAACTATATTTTGAGAAGCTTAGTGTTAATATACTTGAAGAAACAAGACACGTTGAGAAGAAACTTGTTGCCAATCACTACTGAAACTCAGCTGTGCTAGCGAAAACTTTATTCAGTGGAGCACAGGAGTATCTCATTCTGAAGCCGTACCTGTCAGATGCACGCTTGTGTCTTCCACTGAGCTGCAAGAAACAGCTGCATGGCGGTGACTCCCCTTTCTACAGCTCTGTCTCTAGTGATCACTTATCTCACGTTAGTCTTTATACATGGAGGCACATCAAAAACTTTCTGATATGAAACAATCTGTAAACACTAGCAAGACAAACATTCTTAATATTCGTGTAGTAAGAATTCCCCTTGGTACTGTTTTCATTGCACTTGACCCCTCTGACCCCAGCTTGGGAAGAGGTACAAATTTGGTGATCCAAGTGACCTCAAGTGTCTTTAATACTTCAGCTCTTGCATGGTTCGTTGTACTGCCCAGTACTCAGTTTATGCGAAAACCTGACATTGTCTTAGCTGAATTTGAGTGCTCTCTCCCTTTCCATAGAGGAAAAATGTTTAATTTATGAAGTCTAGTGTTTATAAACTGCAATCTTAAGTATTTAACAGTCCTTGTGAAAAAGCAGAGAGCAATACAAATAGTTCAGACTGAAAACTGATTTGGGGATTGTAGGGGTTAACTAAAACAGGTGTTCTTTGAAAGTCTCCAAAAGGAATTCAAATGAAGATGCAAGTTACCTTTCCAACATTTTAGTGAGAACTCACCTGTCTGGCATATCCACAAACCATTTTCGGTTACGTGAAGCTGACCCAGTTAAGTTGACATCTTAGTTAATTAGAGGAAATGTACCAGGCAATGGTAAAATGAGTGCCACACTTCCAATTATTTTGATATTTTTCCCTTTAAAAGGCACTGAGACAAGCTTTCATGCTTACGCTGCCCTAAAAATTGTTTCATGCAATACAAGCATCTTAAAATAACACGCATGTAAACATACAGGCTGTTATGAAGAACTGGCTCATCTTTTAGACAAACTTCTTTCAAGTGAAAGATGTCCTTGTATGTGTGTAATCAGCAGTCTAGCAGCGTGTCTAGTCATTAAAAGAATGGTTATGATGTTAAAATCTCAGAAAGATGAAGCCTCAAATAAGCTACATCAGTTCAAGGAAAACTTGATCCTTTTCTAGTACTGTAACTATGTCTTAAATTTGAGATTTCAAGATCAAACTGAAAGTCCCATTAATTCACTCCCTAAACAAGGGCATTCAGTATGTATCCGTCTTACATCAGTTGAACGTGCTTAGGACAGGCTTATCATGCACGACAGACTCGCCAGTCCTCCATTTTCAGTGCAATTTGCTGGACCTCATGTACTTAAAACATCTGTTACGGTACAGCCTGACAGCCTACACTGAGGGGTCAGAGCTATCCAGGGGGTTTTGAGTTTTAGTATTATTTCACTATTTAAAGTAATGCATTTGAGTTTCTGGCACTCCTCATCAGCTGTGTTAGCTTCAAGGACCAGCAGCATTCAGTTGGAGTGCCAAACTGGGTTTGTCTGTTTAGCTATGCAGAGGCAGAGCAGGCAGGTAGGCAAGGCTGGGTTTGATGCAAACAGCAACGTAAATCCTAAATGGAACACAGAGTTCCCAGAACTTTCAGTTTAGATTCCAAAGTTAACTTCTGCTTACTTTAGTACCATTTCATTTTTTGTCATAACTGTTCCGACTTGGCATATCCTTATAGGATACTACTCACAGCAACAATAAGAACTTAATTTCCCTGCTATACGTGTAAAAACTCTGTCCAAGGTTTGCTCACTTGGCTAGGCCTTTAATTAGTTGACAAGTGGCCCTGCTCACTTAGCATTTTCTTGTTTGTTTTTTTCTTTTTCAACTGATTTTTGAACTGGGAATAACAGTCTTCTGGTTTAGCTGAAGATACAGCAGGGAAAGCTGGTTTCTTTGTGTTTAAGTTGGTGCAGTGATCCAAAAATTTATCACCTTCTTCCTAACTTTAATAAATAGGAATTTAATTAAATCAAAATAGTTTGAGGGGATTCACAGTTAATTTAATTTCTCTTTGGTTTTTGAGCAGAATGAATGCCGCATGTTCCGTGTTCAGTTTGGTGGAGATTCAAAAGAACAGATGCTGGAACACTGCTGCAATTGCGTTCAGAAACTTGCAGAGTACGTCCCGGTTCAAGTAACGGATGAACAAAGCCAGAAGCTCTATCACAGTCTCCATCAGCTGGCTCATGGTGAAAATGAAGTGAAGGACACTGAACAAAATGCATCAGTGCTACACATAGTGAGTAAGCAAGAACATAAGAGAGAAAAATAGACAATCAACTATTAGCGTTAGATCTGTAAGTGACAAATTTTACTTCTGAAGAAAGTTTTTTGCAACTACGAGATCATCTAGATGAAATACGATTTGGGAAACCTCAAAGTCAGTTTACATGCAGGGAAACCAGTTAGTGACCTGGGCTCGAGAGATCCAGGAAGTCAGCTCCTGAAGCTGACTATCATCCCATTTTCTTAGTGTACCTCAAAAAAGTTAACAGAACAATGCTCAAAAAAGTGGTTCTAGCTCCTCAAGCTTATTGTAATGTATCTCAGAGCAATCGGATGCCTTTGTTCTGGCCTCCAAGAAGTCACCAATAACCAAAATTAATACACATTTTGTGTGATCATAGGAAGAATACTAGTAAGCATAGGAATGAGATTTATAGGTGGGGGGAAAAAAAAAAAAAAAAAACACTTTGCTCTGGGGTTTGAACTTTTCCCTTAGCTAGGGAGCCTGGAAATAGAGAGAACAACTGACGCAGGGCTCAGGCACACACAGGAAATTACTAACCATGAAAAAAAATGGCAGCAAACACTATAGCCAAGTGTTATTTACCAGTTCCCAATCGGATGGTGGTACGGTTTGGTGGATGACTCGGATGGTTTCTGCTGAGGTTAATAAACAGGAATAGGGGGCAGAAGATGAGAGCTGAATAGTTAGTTACCGAAAAAACAGGTCTACAATTTCATCAGTTTGGATTTCAACTAAGAGTGCTGGCAACCACCTGGCAGACTTTCAGATAAATTACACAGGGTAAAGAAAAAAGGATCAGAGCCATTTAAGTAACCATGAATTGTGTTGTCCTTTTTGTGTTTACCTGCTCCTGTTTTGCAGTGTTAATAACTGATACAATGCAATTGTATCAATCTGAGCTTAACCTGACACATTTAAAAGCAATTTCAATGTAGGAACAGTGTGTTTCTGCTCTCCAAGACAAAGACCTAAGGTAAATGGAAAAGGCAAAGGCAGATAGTGTTTCTGAAGGTGACTAATTCTTAAATATATGCTCTCTTGGGCATCCAGAGGATCACATGTACCAGCTGTAAAAAACAGCCCTGCAGCTAACTTAGCCAGGAAAGCTCTTGGGTACCTGATAAAAATATCGAGACCAAGACTGAGCCCTGAAAAAGGAATATCAAAGCTTTCAGCTACATCATTTTCAAGGCATAATCTAGCAAGGTCCTACTCCAACGGACAGCGGAATCGTATCTGGTAGAGAAGGTGCGAAGGGGAAAAAAGATACATTGCTAATTTGACTCACACCGTTTCCAGGAAGGCATATGGGAGACCTTCAACAGCTGATATCCAAGATATACTGTATGTTCTTTAAGCAGATTACCTATACTTTGGGCTTTGCTCATTTCCTGATAAGCTAAAGCAAAGAATGAAAGGTAAAGTATTTCATGGCAGAATGCTACTGAACAGTCATACTGTTGGTATTATTAATGCTCTTGCTCCAGAAGTTAGACTGAAAATATTTTCACTCAGAAAATAGAATTGACAACTTAGACCGTCTTTTCAGTGCTGTGACCCATGGGAAGGAAAAAAGTATGCTCCTGGCGAGCATTCATACACAGCATTTTTTTAAAGTTACTTCCAGTAAGTAGTTTAAAAGTTATCTTAGTTTAGATGTGACAGTTTACCTACAGGCCCATTATTTCATGTCTTTCATTTTTAAAGACTTGAGCAGATGTGCATTCAGGTTCCATAAAAAGATGGAACTCTTTACTGCATAAGGTAGCTGAGCACATTCTCTTCCCGTTATCTCTAAAAATGGAGCTACTTCCCTCCTTGCACATACCCACACTCTGCTTGGTAACCAGCCCTTATTTGCATTTGATATTTTCTAGCCAGATGAGCCTCTACCAGATTCCTGCAGAAGCTTTGGAGAAAGAAGATCTGTAACACAGCTAGCGCAGGTAAAAAAAAAATTCTAATATTTAGATCCTGTAACTGAATCTCTTGGGCACAAAGAGAGAGCAAGCTGTCTCATACTCTGTAAACACCTGGCCAATGTCTTCATTGAACATCAGGATGCCCTCATCTATTCCAGCAAAAACATAGGATCTTGTGTAATGATCTGGAGCTAGGAAATCAGCTGCAAAACCAGGTATTTCGTGGTGTAATTACTCCATTTGCAAAAGAACCAACCACACAGAGAGCAAATACCCAGAGGTCATATCCAAATAAATGGCTTTGTCACTCTTTTGGCTCTGCAGAAATGACTTCTGCAGTCATAGCTTAAGTCTGAAAATATCAACCATTCTTGACCCACAGCAAAAGATCCCTGAATTTGACTGACAGCTTCACATCGAAGTCCAGGGTAAAGCTGTATATAAAAAAAACCTGGAAATTAAATAACTGGAAATTAACTGTTGCTTGTTTACCGTGAATTTGGGACAGTGCAGACTCAGACGACTGAGGGGACAACTCCACTCTTTTCAGCCTGTTTTTGTGCAGTTGCTGCTACGGGTCTTTCTTACTTTTCTTTCATATTCATAGGATGATCAAGTCAATGTTTCTTCACATCAGTGGTATAAATTCTCATGCTCCCTGTTACAAATCTGTCATCTCTGAAACCCAAAAGAGCCTGTTAAACACCTCTGTTTTCAGAAAGCAGAGTTCCCTGTACTCTCCTCTCAGCAGCGAGAGCTGTGTTACATGCCCTGCTGTTTGATTCCCAACATCTTTGTTATTGTCCTTGTACAATGCAGCAAGAGCGCATCAACAAGCAAGAGTGATCAAACAAGGCAGTTTCCCTTTAGCAACTGTATTTTTCATGACCAATCTCTGCTTTAGAAGGTGATACTAGGAAATGTAAATTAACACCAACATTAGAAACAACTTAGCTTCTAAAAACTACTATTCAGTGCTCCCTGTATAAGACAGGAGCATGACACCCGCTTCAAAAAAAAGCTTTCTGCCAGTGAGGCCTGTATTTGCTGTAAACATTCATCCCTCTCTTGCTTAAATTGCTAACAAACTCCCTGGCACAAAAAGGCTCCTTGGTGTAATAGTTTCCGACATCCTCCTCTACTTCTTAAGTCAGCTTAACCCAACTGCGCTCTGAGCTGGGATCTCCCATGCCCTGGCCCGCAGGCTGGCCACACAAAGTTTGCTCAGGGCTGAACTTCTTTCTGCCACTCGAACTTTCAGAACACCCCTTCAGCTGGTGCTCTGGAACACTCTGCAGTTACGTTTCTCCATTTCTACCTCTTCAGGAAGCTAGCAGAAGTTGTAAGCATTCTCTTGCAGACTTTTTTAAAAAGATACTGAACAATCCTTAAAGATACTTTTCTCTGCCAGGAAAAGAGCAATAGTGTAATGTGAACCAACAATAAAATATTTTTGCTAAGTGTTGTCGTCCCCTGTTCCCCCCTGCCCCGTCAAACACAGCTACACTCCAGCTGTCCACGTGCCTGGTCCGTTGGCCATTCAGCTTCAAGCAGCAGAAGGCAGGGCCTGACTGACATTAACAGCAATTCTGCCTTTCCCAGAGGGAGAGGCTTGGTTTAGCCTGTGCTGCTCATATCAGCGCATCAAAAAAAAAAAAAAAAGAAAGAGAGGCCAAACCAGGCATCTGACATTTTTTAAAGCCAGATACAGACTCCCAACAACAGAACCATTCACCTTGATCACCAGGTGCCTCCGCACATCATACTTACCTCGCCACAATAGTAACGCTTCAGTGATTTTCTTTGCTTCTGCTCTCCCGTGCAAAGTATCTAAAAAGCATCCATAACTGATGCTGCCGTTTCAATGACTTCAGCACAGACAGGGAAAGAAAGTTAAAGGCTGAAGGGGTGGCCAGGTCTATAGAACAGCTGCAGCCCAAACAATGGAAAAGTTTTGATACGAACCCTCAGTCATTAACACATACTACGAATAACGCCGTTTACAAGGAGCTGCAGCAGGGCCTCTGAACTGTGAGATTACTGTTTCTTTAAGGTGGCTTGCAGGAACACTGGCAGCCCCCCCCAACAAAGTCCAAGTTGAGCTGCTGCAGATTGTTGTCACAGCAACAGCAGCGCAGAAGGTGCTCGGGAGTTGCCCAACAGAGTCCTGCATTTCTCCATTGTAGCTCATACATGAAAGTGGCATCGCCTATGGATGCTGGGAGGCGGTCAGGGCTTCCTCAACCTCAGCACATGGTGTTGTACCTCTTCCAAGTCTGCTGCCACTGGTTTTACACTGACAAGTGACATGAGGCATGTGGTTTGCCCACCACCCAGGAAAAAAGCTGGGGGAGGCAGTTCAATGAGCATGAAAACAATGTTTTAACTCTTAAAAAAGCCCCCTAATTGACTTCAAAAAGACATCTTGCTAAATTAGGAGCTTAGAACTGCATACTTGGTTATCCTTACACAACTCAAGTGCCAGTACATAGGCTTCATGCAGGATCCTTCTCTCTTACACAGAACGGATATTCATGAGGAAGCCATGTTACCCAGGAAACTGGCATTTCTGATTTAAATAACTGCAAAGGAATTCAAAGTTGCCTAAAAGCTACACTAGAATCGAAGCTAGGTATCAGAGAGAAAATGACATACAGAAATCATATCAGATTGAAAGTGTCCAAACAGCATTAACAACAGGGCAGAAACAACTTTACTAGATACCGAAGGAAAACTGTGATGGAGCTGTGTTGTTACAAAGCCACGTAACGTTACCTTTTGTGTCCAAGATGAGTGCAACACCTTTGTTTTTGTACTTTTGCAGTCTGTGCTGACAAAGAAGTCTGAGCTCACCCCTGCGTATCAGCATTCAGTGTGGCCTGCAACAGAGCTGGGACCCTTCATCCGCTTATGTCTTATGGATCAGAATTTCCTGGCTTTTGTGGAAGATGTGGAGAAGGAACTGAAAAAACTCACAGAAGGTTGAGAAGCACCGGCTCATCACCCCTGGAACAAAAACTCCAGGATTCCCAGCACTCGGGATACACAAGCTTAAGTACGATTAAATGCTTGGAAAAAGTCTCACACCTTTTTTTTTTTGGTCAGTGTTTTATTTTTAAAAACAGGTGAATCCACTTTTTATACATCATTGCACTTCAACAAATACACAGAACACAAGTTCATGCATCTACAGTTACGCACGTCATGAGAACCCTGTTAAGTCTATTTCTACAATCTTTGAATCATGAGAAATTACAGTGTCAAACTAAAGAGTATAACTAGTTGCATAGAATATCACCATGCTGTAACATTTCATCATTTAACCAAAAAAAAACAAAAAGAAAATTATAAAAGTTTGCCTGAATTGAATGTACAAGAATATGTTGAACACATCAGTGCAAAAGGATTTGAGAATTTACATGAGTTAACAAAAAAAAAAATCACTTAAAAAGCAATCATATATATATATATTTATAAACTGAAGTTTTGTTTTTGTTTTCAACTGCATTCCACCACCACGTTGAACCATTCCAGCTTTTGAAGCCTGATTATAGGACACCCAAGTCTCTCTATATAGGTTAAGCCCTTAAGATAATTTCAATTTATATTACTTCTCTAAGTACCAGAACAGTATAATTCTCTCATCTTTCAGACATACAGTAAGGAATGAATATCAGCAGCTTAAAAATGAAACACAATTACTGTATTTTGGTTTTCCCCCTCCCCCAAAATATAAATATATACTGTATATATTTTTAAGTTTTGCTGTACTTTACAAAAAGTATCACTAGATGGCAGCAGTGCGTTTTAGAGCTTTGCCAATTTTAACAGCTACAGGAAGTAAAAAATGGCGCATGCGTGAACTGACTTACTACTTCTAATGTTTAAATAGCGTAAGGAAAAAAAAAAAAGCAACATTCACAGCACATCAAGCCCAAAATAGTTTACACCTTCTACACTGAAGCATTATTAAAATTTATCTGGCTAGGTCATCCTTACAGGAGAGGCTAAATAAGGCATGCTTTAGACAGTCATATTGTTGCTCACTTGAAAAGGAAAAAAAAGAAGAAAAAAAAATAATAAAAAAAAAATCAGACAGAACTGGAGTTCTAGAACCAAGAGTTCCAACCCTTAAATTTAGCAGGTCATATTGCCATCAGTCTCTCAGAAACTTAAAGCTCTAAAAAAGAAATGAGAAAAGATGCTAGTCAATGCCCGGCAGCATTTTCAACACCGCGTGCCATAACAGCGTGCAATCAGAGCGCGAAACATCACATCCATTTCAGTCTTAAATGAAGGTAAAAGCTTCCCAATCAAAGTTAGCTTCCAGATTTTAAGATTGAATGAGGAAGGGTTTGGGGTTTTTTATTAGCAACAGTCATGATTATGTAGAGTTTGCCAGCTACTCGATCACTAAACTACCTGCGTGTTTTATGAAGAAAATCTTTTGATAACCCCCACTGCTCTTGGAAGCATGGCAGGAAGGCAAGTGCCGTCCTCTGAGCAGCCGGGAATTTTTTACTATGTGGAACAAGTTACGTTTACACACCCTAACCACTACAGAAAAAGGAGGACTTTAGCCTGACTCTTTCAGATGTGTGCAAGTCATACTTACATGATAAGCATTTTTAATTTGTGTTTCTCTGGCGTAAGTTTTTATCTTTATGATTGTTTGTAGAATTGGTTTTCCTGGAGAAAGAAAGAATAAAAAAAAATGCACCAAAATCAAATCACAAGCATAGCAAAAACACATCTTTGTACACAGTAAGTTCAGCAACGTTTCAGTCTTCGTCCTCTTAAGTGGCTGAAGACAACACAGCTTTTAGACTTTGTATCTTGCCACCTTCTGGCCCAGTGCAATTCACCTCCTACATCTGTCACTTTGCTTTCTAGTTTTACTGCTTCCTTTTTACAACTGAAGAAGCTTTTTGCCCCTTTATTTTTTTTGCTTATGATATTTGCAGAAAGTACCTCACATGGGCTACAGCAGGGAGACCGCACCTTGTGTCAGCACAGATATTATTTCTACCTCCTTCAGCAATATTTGTTTTTCTGCCGAGGACCTGGCAGATAGCACTTCTCTGTACTCCAGCATCAACAAACAACAAACCAAAGGGTCCCTTACCAGTAGTAACGTCAGACGTAATATCAATCCCGTGTACTGTAAACTCCCACAAACCCTCAGATTAAGCCAAGTAATTTTTTTTTTTCTTAGAATGCACTTACATTGGCCCAGCTGGTTCATCATCTGC
>NW_009633800.1:26461-70654 GCF_000690535.1 Cariama cristata
AATCCAGGGACAGACAAAGAAAGAAAAAAAACAGTCAGTCTTTGCACCGTGCAGCAGCTGAACTGCAAACAGCAAACTGATCTATCTACAGCATTAAAGGCCATTCCACTTGGTAGTGCAAAGATTCATGGAGTTACTTTTCTGGATTCAAGTTTTAATGGCAGGTATGTTGCTTCAATGGTTTTAGTTAACACTTTGAATGCTTGTCATGAAGAACTGCAACTGTAGCGGACAGATTGTTGCAATATGGTCAGACTCATCTTGTCCCCAAGTTCCAGTGGTTCAATCTCATAAAAAATAGATGAGAAGACAAACCAACGTTTCAGTTGTAAAATCCTGCTGGTTGTTTTCTTGCATTGATTGGGTTTTTTCATATATATATATTTTTTTAAGCCGTTCTTCAACTGCTGGTGGGTAATCACTGGTATATACACAACAGGGTATATACACCACGTGCTCATCTTCCCCCATGGATGATACAATCTCTACATATTCTGGTTTTCTCAATGTCTAACCAGACCAGGTTAGGGGGAGGTTAAAGATGCAACACTAGGTTCGAGTACCCAAACGTAGTCTGTGGGCAGTGGTAAGCATTATGCGCGTGTCCCAGAGAGCAGAGGGCTCAAAACACCGGGAAAAGTTACGGGTGTTGTAACATCTCCAGGCACAACAGACTTCAGCTACACAAGACTGACAGCATGGTTCTGCCTGTGTCTCTTGGCAAAACTATTATTTTAAGAATTGGTAAAAAAAATAAATCTGCCAATGAGGAATGCTTCGCCGTAGCTCTTTTAGGACCAATTTCATGTTGGTTTGTTTTTGTGTTTTTTTTTTTTTTTTTTTTTTTTTACTATAAAACACCTTATTTTGCTCCCAAGCTGCAGTACAAAAGACAAAAGTGCATTTAAACAGCAGCACAAAAATCAGTCCAGAAAGTTAATGCTCCTGTAGAAGTATTTTGGGGGGAACCAATTCAGGACCTGCTGTTTTTGGCACTCAACAGTTGCCATTCCCACCTCTTGCTAGAGGGATTTTTTTTCACTGAAGTCTTCAAGAAACTCTCAGCAGGATTCCACAAGGGTGCTTAGTGCACATGAAGCAGTTATGGAAATTACAGTCTTAACAGTGTAGGCATCCGCATGAGCACACGCTAGGAGTAATGTCGGTCAAAGGGGACATTACTCCACCTGCACCTTCAAGGCAACGGATAGGCAAAGCCACCGCTAGCACAGACAGTGACCGGAACAAAAAAGTATTTCAAAAAAATAAAGAACTAACCACAAACCAAGAGCTTTACAGCCAAAATAACACACTAGCGACACACCAGTGTCCACAGAAGTCCATTACCAGCAACAGTACACTATCAGACAAGATACAGAGAGAACTAGGACTAGTAAGGACAACCAAACATCAATGTGCTGTTGTATATACAGTGGAGATATACAGAGACACATCAGGTACTGAAACACAAAGCACAGTAGAGTAAATCTAGAACTTCCTTCCACAAACATCTTTTGATTCACAAAAGATTTTAAAAGCAGGCTGCGCTACGCGCTCCGCACGCTGGGTGGGAAGAGCCTCGGACAGAGAGCGAGCCCTTCGTTCCCCCCACCCCCAGATCAGAACTGCCACCGATGCCATTCTGCTTTAAGACTCGGTTAGCTCAGCTTTCTGACAGGTATCATCGACTTCTTTGAGAGTTTGTTTGGCTGGACTTCAGAAATATCAAACTGCACCGTTAAGATACAAGCTCTCTCTCTCACTATAAAATCACCACTTTTTCCTTCTCTGTTAAAATATGTAGATGCCTATTGCAGATAAGTAGCTCTGTGTGTTTAGAAAAAAAAAGCTTCATATTTATAAAGGCTGCCATTGGGTGTTTTCCTAACAAAGATCCAACAAAAAGGCCATTAGAATACTTAAGATTATATGGTGGATCACCACCACTCGTCCCTTTCCCATCTATAACCTAAACACAGATAAAATAAGACCGAGGAAAATTTCTCTGTGCATTACTATCCTGGTCAGCCATTTAACTGCTGGAAAAGCATCCCCAGTACAGTACAGACAAAGACCGAAACCTTAGCAAAATCAGGGGGCAACAGAACAACAGAAAAATAAGTACAAAATTAGACTAAATAAAGATTAAAAATAGCAAACTGAAATCCAAATTAGTTGTGAACGTGGATGAAGAAGTTTTAAGAAAAAGTGTTAACGTTATGACTTGTGCATTGTATAGACTGAAGCGGAGATTAAACAAACTCCAAAGCATGCAGATCTCTCACTTACCACCATTTTTTTAAGGGTATGATGCAATTGAAGGGGGGGAAAAAAAAAAAAAAAAAGAAGTCATAGTAACCGACAAATATCAATATAACTCAAAACCTTTATGCCAGAAGACCTGCTCTAGTAACCGATTGTCTCTAACAGTACGTAAAACCTATGGCCATAGAGAACATCCTCCCGGTATGCTGCTTCATTCCATTCCGCACCCACGGGGCTCCCGAAACGCTGCCAGGTGAGCTGTAATTTTATAATTGACCACACTAAACTCCTCCTTTGGCAGGAATTTCCTTTTGAATTTGGAGGGGATCTGCAAACTCCAAAACCCCCTGTTGTTTTATATAATACAAGATTTTTAAAAAAACCCACCCAGCCAAGCCTTTCTTGTGGGTATAGCGATTATCTGCTTAGTGTTGCCCTGACATAGCACATTTCTGAACTGAAAGGTTAGAATTGCTGCTGTCTTTAACGCATCGTGTAACACATGTAATCAATCCTTCCAGGCAAAAATATCTGGACATTAAAATTGCAAGATGATGACAAATAGATTTGCTTTAGCTCCTCCACTTGTTTTAACTGTCTGGGAATGTAACTCTTGCTTCAGCAGTCTGAGAAGGGGGCTGTGTTTTGTGCCCCCACCTTGTACTTTCAGCCTGAATTTATAAGGCATTTTAGATGTTACACAGTTTTTCACCTCCTTTGGAAAGCCACAGTACTGATTTTTAATATAAAATTAATTTTGTGTAGCCTCTTATGACTGATGAAATTTAAAAATGAAACACTAATGGGTAGTTCCAGCACTAAGAGTCACATTTTTGCACCCGAAGTGACTCTTAAGTTTCCGCTCATGCTTTAAAACTTGCAAAGAAATCTACATGGAGAGGAGTCGAGACCAGCAGCTTCAGCAATGGTTCTTACGCTGGCATGTGGCAACCCCCAGACCTGCCCTTCACAGATCAATAGTGAACTGGGGCATTATTAAAATGAAACTTATGTTCCATTTCTGTTCAAATGCTCAAAAGGAAAAGCCAGTGTCGGTGGCAACTTTGGGGTCCTGTGTTACAATACAGCTTCTACAATCTGCAAAGCAACTTGTTGGAACTATTACAGAGACCGCTGGGGAATTTTTATATTTAAAGGCTAGCTTGGGATTTTGCTTTCTGGGAAGAGAAAATTTGACACTGGCTTGAAAACTTTTGAGAAGAACATTTATAAGAATTTAGATGTGTTTGGCCAAGTTGGAAAAATTAAAGTTTTTATAAATTTTTCAGTTAACTCGTAAAACATTTGGAAGGCTCCACATCGAGCACTCAAAGCAGTCCACAGCCACGCAGGACCATGACACTTTCTCACAAGGCAGCTTTCACAGGGACGTTACAACCTGCATTAACTATTTAGGGCTTTGGTTGCACGCAAAGATTTGAAGGTGGCATTTACCACCACGATGCACATCAGGTTCGGAGCAATGCTCTTCTCTTTGGCTTCGTTAACAGGAATATTTTGGAGGGAGGGGGAAGAAGAGGTGAATGGAGACACTCGTCTTGCTCCATAAAGCAAACCAATAAAAATAAAGCAGTTGCTGTGAAGCAGAATGAAGGTACAAGCGTATCGGCAACAGAGACTCTCTGGCCAAGATTACTTACATCAGACTGGAGGAATTCTGATCCTGTAATAGCACTGAACAAATTAGTACATTAGCCCAGAGGAGCCGGGCTATTCGATTACCACTGTGATACAACGATGCTTGCCGTTAGGTATAGTTGATAGCTACACAGTCTCGCAATGTGCCTGTCCGACAATTTTCTCCCCTTGATGAGTTTTAAGTGTGGGAGAGAAAAGTGCAGGTAATAGAGGGAAAAAAAAGACCAAAACCCAAAATTAACTTGTTACATGGTAAACTGTTTCAGTGAAAACATTTTGTTCTTTAAATTACTTACAGTAATAGCAGGAACAGGGAAAGTCAAGAAAAAAAAAAAATGAGTATTAGAAAGAATGTGGGGATATGGATGGAGCTTCTGCAGAGCCGGAGCAGAAAAACATTTATGGAAAGTTTTTGTATTAAGCTGAGAAATGAGAAGGGAAGAATGAAAAAGGACATGTTATAACCCAGTCACCTCATGGCTTCGAGCTAAATATCATGCAGAATATGGATTTTAAAGTAAAAACTGTTTACATTCCTATGGGGGAATGTAGCCGAGAAGTTTTTACTTTCTACTTACCCCAGAACACACCCTTTAAAACAGCATCTTTGCTAATTTTAGGCTATTTGATCCAACAACAACAGAAAAAACACTTTCTTTAGGAATCTCTGATATGCTACGTTCAGGTCACAATGGCTGATCAGTACGTCTATCAAAAATAAGCAGCTGAAGCTATACCACAGAGGAATGAAAAGCTATTTGCTTCCTTTTTATTGTCAAGGGAAGCCCAAGCAACTTGCATTCTGAGCAAAATGCATCAGCAGTCCCCTGCTGAAACTGTTTCCCATTGTACATGCAGTGATGTGCCAGCATCTCTGGCCTTGACATGCCACGTTCATGCAGCTTTCATCACCAAAAGCCACTGGAAGCTGCACGTTATTCACCTGTTCTTGATTTTACAAAACCTAGCCACTCTCTGGCAAAGGTACGTGATCCGTATATTGCTTTACCATGTGTGAAGCAAGTCAAAACTCTCATTTTGAAAGGATGCAGAAATTCAAGAGCAATCTGTCCTCCCTTCCTCCTTCCAGCACATAATTTGGATGCAAGGGGGCTCGCACCTGGGGGCAGGTTACTGGAAGTACTCACTGCAGTCACCTCCCCTCCCAGGAGGACGAGAATGCCCCTAATCCACAGGCATGACAGCAAGAACCTGCACTGGGCATCCGCTAATGCCATCCTTGCACCATTTCTGGTGGAAATACAGATTTCACGGGTGCAAAGTTCCTTTTTCTGCTATACAGCAGCGGGGGCGGGGGGGACACGGATGGACAACAAAATCCAAACCAAACCAGAATAAACTCACAGATCTGAATCATGTGAAGGAGGAAATATTAGCAAAGGAGCTACTGAGCAGCCCTGTTCCATGGCATAAAAAGCAATTCAACTAAACACAAAGAGCAAGGTTCATGCAAAAAAATCTGCAGTCAAGAAATGCCAAAGTTAAAGGAGCGTCCTCGCTCTTCCAGCATGGCAGTGGTTCCAGGAGGAGGTAACACCTTTCGTAAGGCCAACAAATACGTTGGGAAAGCGTCCTGTAACACACAGCCCTTTATGCCCCCCAAACCCTGAAACCAAAGCAGCCTCACTCTGCAGCTAAACAGTAAATTGAGCAGAACTGCTCCAAATCTAACCAGGTTATCTGTCACTCTACTCATCGGCGAAGAGGTGAGGTAGTTGGCACGCCAAGACAGGTAACTCTTAGCCTGTAGAACACGGAGATGAGAGAGAGGGGAAGGGAATTAATTCAATTGTCTTTTATTTTGGCTGGCCAGGTAGAGTTCCCAAGCACTCTGGAAAGCATCCCAGACACCTTCCAGGATAGAGATAACATTTCTCTCCAAACAGTCACATCCCCCATGAGTAACTGGGTGCTTCTGTTCAGCATTAATTATCAAAAGTGCTTTTTGGCACTTCTTTGTTCAGACTCACCAAAAAGGTACAGCCCTCAAGCCTTGCTTATTTTTCTTTAGGCTGATGCAGCTGTAAGACCACTCACTTTTCTATGAAGTTCTTACAAATATCCTCTTGTGTGTATGCAAGCACACTGCAAATACAAACACTGAAATTACTGATCTGGTTTGTCAAAGGGGTTTTCGCTTCTTTTTGCCTGAGAGACATCATATTCCTCTGAAAACAGTTCTTCAGCAGTCAGGGTGGAGTGGGGAGACCCCCAGGATTTGCCATCTCACTACCTTACGCTACATCGAATTGGAGGATTCTTTGGAATAGTTCAATACAGTTCTCAAAAGAGAGCCGCAAGATGAGCAGTTTCTGGAAGGCGGCACCTCAGCGAAGGCAGGGGAGTACAGCCAAGAAAGGTAAAAGGACTTAAATTAAGTGTGCCCGTCATTAATGGAGCCTGGAGCAATCCTGCTCCAGCTTTCAGCTTCGGTTGCTTTTGCCCAAGGGGCTGAACACAGCACAGCACACCTCAAAGGGCTGCCTGTAACTTGTGTAGGCTTAACTAAGCCAGCCCTAGAAACGACGTCACCTGGGTACTGCACAAGGTGAGAGCTCAGCATCGGCACCAGCATCTCCCAGCAAGACCCAAAAATAAGTGCTGCTCAACTGGATTTCATCCTACCCTGTTATCAGTCAGGCTCTGCACGGGCTGTAGGTGTGCTTCTAGACTGTCGATTTAACAGTTACCTCAGCTCCAGAAAGGCTTTGATTTTTCTGTATATAGGGGAAGTTACCACGTTCAGCATGACTGTTTTTCTTCAAAACTTTTTAAGAAATCCTTAAAGTGTCCCAAGTAAGTCATCTTAGCACTAGGTCTATGCAGATATCCCCACTCCTGAGATCCTCTCAACAGGCGAGACAGTAGCCAGTACATCCGAGGATTCTCAAGGGGAAAGAAAGCCTGACTGAACATGGGAGATGCCTCTCCCAAAGGCGGGATCAATGGCACCCCACAAACCACCCTGAAACACTGCAGAGGGGCAAGACTACAGGTACAAAGCTTGCACCCCAACATTTAGGCTGTTTACCAGTGGCAGACACCTCATCTGCAGGAAGAGACAGCCTGCAGCAAGAGGACGTGCCAAGCCAAATGATAACGATCCACTAGGCAGCGGTCCACAATAAGATGCAAAATGGCCATCCATCCTCAAACATGGCTGAGGTTTTTTTGGCTGCTTCTACCTGCTACTCCAGAGCAAAGGAAGAACATCAGAGAAATCTGGTGACTAAGGAAAGTCCAGAGTTATTTCACTATGGGAAGATGGGGAGCGCAGTGATGGTGGGGAATATGAAGGAATCTCAAGTGTCTAAGGAAAAATTTGGAGTGGTCCAACGACAAAACTCACATCCCAGCAAGAGGGGCCATCAGTGAGGTTACCACCTTGGTGAGGCTACCAGGTTTTTTCCCCTGTTAGCAAGGGGGCACTAACAGCTCAATCATTACTGTTGCAGCAGCTTCACATGAAGATCTGGCACAACCATAACCCTTGCCCTTAAAGCTTGACACATCGAAACCAATACTAAATAATAAAAAATTCAGAAAACTAGCTGATAGTTGAGAGAGATCACAGCTGTTGCCAAATAATATTTATATTAAGTAATACAGTGTTTAGACTAATATCTGCATGAGTTGCTGGCTCAGCTATAGGCTCATTAATGTTACCCGCTACAGCTCACTGCAGCATGCGGAGGCGGAGGTATGATTTTGGAAGCAGAGAGCTTAAATTCCAAATGATAAGCACGCCATTGCATTAAAACATTAACTTTGGCATTTCATAACCATGTATTTAAAAGAATGAAATTAAGAATAACCTAAGTAAAACATCCAAGTGTGGAAATCAGCAGACCATCAACGATTTCTCACATATACAGTCATAAAATGCCCCTGCTTATAGGGTGTTTCCCACCATGGTATTACAGAAAGCTTCAAATGCTGTTACAGAAAAGGCAAGAGTATCCAAAGGAATGTAGGACTCAAGTTGGCCTTTAGTTGAGAAGATGTTATGCTGATTATGTCTCTTCATCCACGCAAACCTCATACACAGATATTGACTGCAATATTCAGTATTGGATTTTTGTCCTCCAAGAAAGTGGACAGAGAAAACACCTGTCCACCACAGAGGTGCACCACTCGCCCGGACTCAAGCTTAGTTGCCTTTAAAATAATAGCAGACTGAGCAAGCAAATTTAGCAACCTCAGTTACTCGGGCTCATCATCTTGGACACCTCCATCAGAGATGATGAGCCTGGTTTCCTCAGGCATCTGAAGAGCGGCCAGACCAGCCAGGAAAACTTCAGCCTTTGAAACAAACAGGTAGTGAACTCTTCACCTCCAACGTGTGCTTAATCGCACTAACATGGTGGTTGTGTTGCGATCTGGTCAAATCAAAGCCAATTTCTATTGGATGAAGTCCATTTAAGGCTGATTGCAATGAATATTTATGTATCAAATTACAATCTGGTATCTTGTTTTGGTCCTTATGAAATATCATCAAACAAAATTCTGAAATGCAGGGAACTATGAAGAGCCACCGACATAGAGGTGAGATTCTCTCCAGCCATCCCGACATCAAAGTTAGGCCAATGTGGCATAGCAACATGGGAGATGTGCAAGAGAACATTTAAATTGTCTTTATTTTCTGGGCTGGCTGGGAACTACTTTGAGGACAAACTGCTGGCAGTATAAACCCCTTAGCAACTGTGAATCTGTTAGTTATGCAGAGGAACATGCACTACATAGTTTAAATTTTTTTGGATACACACCTCGATC
The DNA here is from genome assembly GCF_000690535.1 of Cariama cristata. Lineage (NCBI taxonomy): Eukaryota > Metazoa > Chordata > Aves > Cariamiformes > Cariamidae > Cariama > Cariama cristata. The sequence continues at coordinate 35,180 of NW_009633800.1, forward strand.
AGTCTAAATGCATGCTCTGTAAGCAGTTAGTAAATGCTACTCAAGTGGTTAAGATCAAAAGTTAGTTTCCTCTAGGTATGCACTACTTAAGACAGTTTTTGTCTGCCACGGAAGTGATCCAAGCCTCAGCCATTCTCAGAGTATTAACATTTATTCTCTGTTTCATAAGGTTTTTTTTTCTTTCTTTCATTCTCTGAAACATAGCTCAGGAACTGTGATGTTTTTGCCCAAACTTCACAAGCAGATCAGTGTTTCAGCACCTACATTTTCATCCCAAAAGGCAAACCTCTTGTCATGTTGTTACTGATCCCTCATGCAGCTCGACAACTAGTCATTGCTACACAAGCTGCAACACAGCTGCCTTGGGAAGCTATCTACCATGCTAGAGGGCTCGTCCAACCCAGGAAGACACGAGTGATTGAGTGCTTCCCACACTGATTCAACATGTTTCCCTCCACATACTCTAAAGCACCTGCTCCATTACTTGGACGTGTCACGTTCCTACAGCACGATGGCAAACCAGCCACTTCTCGCAGGGATTCCTTGGATAGGTTTTCTTGATAAACACTGTAGTAAGCAGCTGTCACATTAAAGCCTGTTTCTTGATATGGGTCTTTCAAATACTCATTTTAGCCTCAAACTGCACCTTCCTCCATCTTTGAAAGAGGAAGGTATGCAGAAGAAGCTCAAAGATAAAACAGTTACTACTTTTTTGTGTACCAAACACGGTTTAACGAATTAGTGCTACCATCAAATCTGATAAAAAAAAAACCCTTATCTTTAGAAAATATAACTCAGTGGCTATTACAATTAGACAGTTTCCAAAGTATTCCTTAAATACAAATTCAGTTACACATCAAAATAAGCGGCTCTACCCCCACCCTTTTAACACTGAAAACATTTTCTTTTAGAAGCATCTCTGTGATCCCAATCACTTTAAGTGTGATGTTTCCTTACAAAACCTGACCAGTCTTCATTCCAGATCCCACATGGAAGAAGGAGCGCCATCATGGATTACAGTGTTTCCAGCTCTCCCTCTGTGCTGCCCTATGCTCCTCAGGGCTGACGTGCAGGATTTCTCAGGGGTACTACAGCAGGAAAGAGTCGGGAGCGCTAGACTCACTCTTGTGTAACAAAAGCTTTAAAGCTATTGAAATAACTGCCCTCCCACCCCATAGTCCGAGATCGGGAAATCCAGTGTTAGGACTTTGCACAACACTTGGACTCTCTGCGCTTGCTGGGCTTAATGTTTGGGGAGTGACCAGATGAGAAAGCAGAGAGCTCAGAGCTGAACGAACTGTGCTGTTGATCCTTCCTGCCACAAGGCCCCATTCTGTTCTGCTTCCACAAGTTCACTTTGCCCTTTTTTCTTTTTTTTTTTTTTTAATCCCTCCTTTTTTCCTCCTTACAAGTGGCTTTGAGCACACTTACCGTCTGGGACTTCATCCGGCCGCTTCCTTTTCTCATAAACAACTATGATGACAACAAGGATAACGATTTCTGCCAAGATCCCCAAAAAGGGCCAAAGGGGAGCCAAGTGGCTGCGGACACGGAGGATGGTTGTCACCGAGACAGAGCCGACCTGGTTGGTTGCGTTGCACTGGTATTCGCCAGGATCCTCGTTTATCTGTAGGTTTGTGATGCTGAGCTCAGTGTAGTTGTCTTTATTTGAAATAAAGAATCTGCCGGAGGAGTTGTTGATGTCCTGATAAAAGGAGGAAGGTTGAAGACAAAAAGAGCAAGAGCTTTAGTAAGTTCTGGTGCCTTTTCATTTCCATGTCACAGAATCTAGAAGAGATTTGAGAGATTCTTGCAAAGAGGCCAGTTCCTTAACACAACAGGAAAGCCCACTACTGGTGTCTACTCTGTATCTCTCACTAAAGTGAACTATGCCTCAAAACAACAATAAAAAATGCCAGCTTAACTGACAACCTGTATTTTCACCCTACTTTAACAGTATCAGCCCATGAAATGCCAGTGGCTGTGATCACGTAAGCTATGATGTTATGTTCTCAGCCTTTTACTTCAAGAGAAATCGTTACACTCCATTCACCAGTTAACAGCAATAAGATGAAACAGGTCAACAAAACCAGATGAGACAAGTAACAGGAGAGAGGATACGTTCCTCAGCAGGGGACAAAACAATTTCAGTGGCAGGGGGGGGAGCAGTACCAGTTAACGATTATTCTACACTGCATTAGATAGCATTTTCTAACTATTTAAGGTATGGTGGCCCTAATAAAATTTTGGCTTTGCAATGTTTTTAAAAGAAACACACACTGCTCACAGATCTGTGGTCAGGGCAGCATAAGCCACTGACTTCAGGATTATTTAGAGAAGCTGGAATTCAAGGCACCATATTCTTTCTACTTTTTAAAGAGATCCAGAGTTGCTTCCGTTTAAAGAATTTAACAGGGGCAAAACTTAGACAAAGTATGGATGTTTGATCTTTCTGAAAGTTAATCTAGGATGAATTTCTCAAGTAACTTCTCAAGAAAGACAGTGTGAAGGGAGAGCTGCACAGCACCATAGAGGACTCTGATGACTCACAGCAACTTGGTAACTCACTCATAAAGCACTGCCCCATCAAAATTTAAGCTCGCACTTAACAGTGAACAATCAACCCATACTGTTATTTGCTTAACATTTTTTCTTCATCTATCAATCAAATTGCTACCTCTCTGGCAGATCATACAGCAATATAAAAATAGGTGGGCTGGGGATTTAGCAACCTCCAGCTTCTCTTCTGCTATTCCAATTGCTGGTGAAATTGTATTGCTCACTAGATCAGTTCCGACATGGAAAAAATACGATCACTTAAACACTAATAGGTATCATTGCCACATCCTCGTATTAAGTCTTGTGAGTTCAACCAGTAAAACTAGAAAATAGTTTGAGAAATTTATAACCAAATGCATTTTTAAAATCACATCTCATAACTGACATCTTGCAATTTGTAGCAGATACCCTGAAAATTCTCTCTCTGAACAGTTCACAACTTTGTCCAGCAGTAATGCAATGAGCAACTCTGTTCACACACAGTGACAATATAAATATCCATTTTATACTCACTGCTGCTGAAAAATTTCAGCTTCACTCCCTAATGTGTCAGACTTTTAAGGAACTGCATTTTGAGAAGTTGCAAGACACCCTAAATAATATATCCCTAAAACCAAGGCGCTTGTTTCCTTCCTTACTGGGAGTTTTGGCAGGTTAATACATGCCTGACACCCCAGTTTTCTTACCTCAAATACTCCATTGACCTTCTTGCGCCACACCCACTCAGGATGTGGGAAGCCCACAGACTTGCAGTACATGAGTGCCTCCTGCCCCTCATTCTTATTTTCACTCCGCTTGTGGCCAGTGATGTCAGGAGTAGCTATGAAACAAACCAAAAAAACCCTCTGTTTACAAGCTGCTCATTAAAGACAGAGTTATTTCAAGCTCTGAGAATTTAAACAGAAAATAAATGACAAGCTCCCTGGAAGCTGTTGCCTTTCCCCACACTGAGCCCATCTTACAGAAGAAAAATTATGATTCCCATGTCTCTCCAAGCAGCATCTCAACTGAAGATCTGCAAGAATGTCCTTCAGGCTTGGTTTGCCAGACAAATTGAGGGACAAGGGAGAAATCTCAACATCAAACTTGAGTTATCTACCACAAACCTACAAAATTAAGATGGCCCAGCTGTTCCCCACTGCAGGAAGCTGAGAAATGTCTCCCCTCCACTGCTCAGGAGATCCCTGAGGCTCTGCAGTACCTTCAGCTTTGAAACAGAGCTGTCAGAGATTCTGGTTACAACTTGCCCATCGCGCCAGGACTCTGAACTGATACTGTCTCAACACAAATTTCTGAAAGCTGAATCAAGGTATTCTTCCTTGCAGCAAGATTTTAGATTTCGTCCACAAACGTGGTGTGTCTTGTTACACTTTACAGTTATTACACCTCACAGCAACCGTGCTCCTGGGTGCTGTCGAGTATCTGTAATGCAGAAGTCAAAATCCCTCCAACAAATATTGTTTCATTCAGCCTGCCCACAAATACATACAGTCTAAGGAGGGCTGCAGGTAAAGCTGGGCAACCACAACCAAAACACAGCCCTGAATATCAGCAGAGGGTCTTCTGAATTCATTTATCTATAAATAATGTCACTGCTGTTTGGCACATTTGTCACAGCAGCCCGTTGCAGCCTCATACCTCATGAGAGATTACAATGGATCAATGGACTGCCTGAGCTGAACTTTTGCTTAAGCAGATGGCTTTGGTGCCGTAGTGACCACCTTCAAAGCCTGTTCGCTTTCTAGCTTGCTAATTATGTCACACGTGGCCTGCTGTGTGATCCCAGGACACTGATCTGTTAATCCAGTCAAAGTCCAATCTGAGTGCTCCAGGAAAAGACCCCCAGGCACTGGAATTTATTACAAGGGTCTATTCAAGGAGAGTCCCCTAGAGAGGGAGCATGGGTTTGCGACAGCTTATCTGCAGCTGCAAGCTAAAAGACTTAAGCAAATTTCACAATTCTGATCAGTCACAGTGAACAAGCAAAACCTCTTCTGCAACCAGACAGCATCAGCTGAACCAGCTCTTCCCCAAAATTATATCACAACTCCTTGGGAAAATGTTCGGCAAGTTTAAGTGCTAAAGGAATTACCATATTTCAAAGGCAAGGGCTTTTCAAATGCAGAAAGCATCCTACGCCTTACTCCTGCAAGATTCTTTTTGGACAGTAATGCAGCTGATTGATAATGTTGTTAGAAGCAGCATTAAAATAAGCTTCTGAACAAGAAGAAAATCATGGTTGTAAGAATACTTAAGCTACAGCATTCCTTAGTATGTGCATATTCACCTGAAAAGACACCATCAGGAGAGGCTGATCAACCCAGGCTTTTCTCAAAATGCCTATGTAAATTCAAATAGGATGTTCAACACAGGTGTGAGCTTTGCAATAGTCCTGATCATGTGCCATGTAAAGAAACATACACTTGCTGCTTACAGAATTAACTCTTAGGTGCATTTTCTAACGCATGATTTGCTCCAACTCAGGAACAGCCAGAGCTGTCGCTATGCACTGACAAGCTGAACAGATCCTCCATGCTGGATGCTGTTGCAGAGGATGCAGAAGCCAGTTCCTTAGCAGAGATATTGCCCATCAGAAATTAAAACTAAACCCAGGACTTCTAGTAGAGCCCTTAAGGAAGTTACACCATTTTAAAGTATTTTAGTACATTAAAAATCAAAAAGAAATTAAAAAAAAAAAGAAAGAACGTGCTTAAGTAAACACCTTTTACAGCAGGGAGCTGAAAAGGAGCTCATTACCTAAGAAAAATACTACGATCGTATCATCCCATAAGGAAGAAGGTGAAGGAAGTACCAGACCAAAGTCTGCAAGCTAGACAAATGCTGACTAGTTGCAAGATGATGCAAACCATAACCATGATATAGAACAAGGCGCTAGGGGTTTTATTTAAGAAAACTGACACCTAAAATGTATCTTTACACATCAAATGTGAAAATACTTTGAGAGACAAAACCAAACTTTTTGTCAGATCATAACAATTCTCCGGTCTTGTGCAAAAAGAAGCTCCCAGGTATAGAAACTGAAGCAAGCTGGAAAGGAAAACGACACTCCATACTCGCTAAGTGATCATATACTACTTGTGCCTACAAGGTGCAATAATACTTGGAGGAAATTAAGTTTTCAAGCTGAAGGTCTCCAATAAGAAAATAAGTCAGCTTTAGGGTTGAGTGCACTGCTTTACATCTTCAGGATATTAAGCATCAGTACGCACCTGCAATGTCCTTTCAAAGCACCGTCTGCAGCCTCAAAGAGGAATAAAACTTTCATTCCAAAAGACAGTGGTTCAACAAAGTGAATTTCATCTCATGATCTATTGAAAGGTATCATCTCCTCCTTGCTAGGCTTGGAAAGTTCTCTTTTAGGCAGGAGCTAGGTAAACCCAATGACTTCTCTGCAGTTTTTGCTTACTTGAGGATGATATGCAGAGATCACATCCAACCTACTGAAAATCAAAGGCCAGCAGAAGTGGAGCACAAGAGACAGACTTAAGGTGGCAAGGCAACGGTCCCAAAACTGGCACTGAAGGGCTGTCAAAAGTGATTGCAAATTACTCCCATTAGGAAAAAAAGAAATAGGATTCATCAACTTAAAGCTGAAGCCCCACACAGTCTCCATCTGTCAGCACTTAATTTTTCACTGCCATCTACTAGCAGACAGCGAGTCAAAGCAGAACCTTGCAGGGGAAAAGGGTACAGTAAGTCAGCACTCTGCAGCTGGCCCACTTTTTCTCTAAGGTTGCTGATAAAGACAGAAAGAAAGAAGGAAAGCTTTCTAGGACACCTTAACTTCTACTGCAGGGTGACCTACTGTTCTCCTACAGCCAAGAGATAATTATATTTATTCAAGAAGAGGACATCTTCACCGGGTTATCCCAATGAGAACATAAGTGACAAGAATACATTCTGCTCTTTTCTTGCTGGGCACAGTTATGCAGCAGCCATTTCCAGCTCTACTAGGACAGGGACTATTTTTGAACGCAGTCTGAGGGGAGCGCTACATGGAATATTAATATTTCAGGGCATGATGCTAGCCAGTTTCAAGATATGGCTGAGACATTAATCCAGTACTTACTCTACCAAATCGTTTGGTTGATGGTGTTCTGCCGTAAAAACTACAATTAAAATATTGCTGCAACTGTCCTCAGTCACAGATTTAGCAACAGAGGATGTTTTCCTGTGCAGCTTTTCAAGTCAAGCTTTTTCTTCCACCATGCTGCTCCAGTGCCAGTAACAGACAAAGCACAGAATGAAGCAGGTTTTGTTCAGAAAGGATTTAGATTTCACTTCAGCTTTTAAGCAACAGAACCCACATCTCTGTTCAGATACAGTTGGCTGTGGAGACGTGGGCACAACATGCTATGTGTCAGCTTCTACATCAACGAGACCAAGATAATGCCCCTGATAAAACAAAGCAAGTTTTTAATTCTTACACTGTGAAACAGGACAACTAAATACTGAAGGTTTGTTTGAAACAGCACATAGAAGAGCAAAAAGAGGCAGGGCTAGTTTAAATTAATTGCTACCAAAACCACCCCAAAAACTCAAACAAATTTAGCCATTCTTGACACAAGAGTAAACTTCTGATAAGCATCATTCTTTTGATAGTTTTAAATGGAATCACAACAGAAAGGGGGTTTGTGCCAGAGTAAACACTGGACCTCCATGCTTCAAGTACCCAATAAGCACAAAATACACTGTGCAGCAACTTTCTGGATGGTATGCTTTTAATACAGCCCTTAAAAGAGGGGGGTTTTTGTTGTTACAGGGCATGCAATGTCATTTCTTGATATATATATAGGAGGTATTCAGCCCTTAATTTCCAGGTATTTTCAAGATATTTTACTAGTATTACTAAAAAGGAGAGGAGAACCAATATGCGTAACACCTCCAAACCACGTCCCAGTTAACAAAACCCCTTCAAGTTTTCCCATTAACGGACAAAATTAAAGCAAGGGCAAAAGTACCTAAAAATATTCTTACTTGTAAAAACTAATATGCCTTATGGGTGACCTAGTAAAAGGGCTCTGGAAGATTTATTTTTCTGCACTATAATTCTAATCCTTGTCTACGTTTATAGCCTGGGCGGAGGGCTAAGACACCAAAGGTACTGCAAGAAGGGAGAACGTGACATGCACTTTCTGTGCAATGCTTAGGCTTGCTCTAAGATGCAGTTGTGCTAAGAGAATGCCTGATTTCTTAATTCCTAGTACAGCATTGTGAAACTGCAGCAGAGGTTTCTTAAGACAGCCAGGAGACAAGAAACCAAGATCTTCCATTTTCCAGCATGCTGCTTGGGCTGGAGCCAGAGTGGAAGAGTAACATTGTGAGTGCAGGTATTGCATGTGAAACAAAAGCCCCTGGCTCAGCTGAAGGTAGGGAGTATAGTAATAATTTTTCAAAAGTGGTAGGTTTTATGTCTCTCAGAAGCAGGGAACGGGACTGGTCTGAGCACCTGCTATTGGGAAATCAATAGCAACTGTGGAGAAGAGAAAGTTGCAAAATGAGCAAGGGATGAGGAGGGAAGTCAGAAGAATCCTCTTGACGAGATAATGGCAGCAAGGCCTTATAGGAAGAGGCATTAAAAAGCTCTACCTGTCCAGGTGTACAGAAAGAAGGGAGCCTTTGATGGGAAGGCAGGGCAGAGAGAACAGATGCCTTCCATCAGTTACGCTACATACACCAGTAGCTTTCTTGATGCTTGTGCTACTTCTGGGCAGCCAGAGGCAACTGGAAGCACATTCTTCCCCATCTGGTTCTCACTGCTGCTGCTCTGCACCGGAGTATCAGAAAACAGAAAGACAAACTTGTTTCCTCATTCTCCCAAGATCTTGAGAAGAGCAGCAGGAGGCAGAATTCTTCAGAGTTGAGCTTTGGTGGTTTGTGTTTTTGGTTTTTTGTTTTGGTGGTTGGTTTGTTTGTTTGTTTTTTTTAAATCTTCAAGTTTTCAGAGCTCTAGCATCACAACAACACAGCAAAAGCATTGCAGGTATTTCCACCGTGTGGCAACAGAGCAATTAAAAAAAGCCTACTTCCAGATGGGGAGCACACTGCACCTTGGCTGCTGCCTGGCAGGATCATCATTGCTGAAAATAACTTCCTCGTACATCACGGCCTGGTTACCTGCACCACTTTCAGCCAGTTGACTTCAATGCAAAAGCAAAGGGTGGGAGAAGATGCCCATTTCAAGGCAGAATCTTCCCAATATCAGCATTTGCTCAGCCTGTTGTTTCAGGCTTAGAGCTTCACTCACACAATGCCCCTAACAGCTGTGAAAATTTGACCAAGAATACTCAAAGTCTCCACCAGACACTTCATCCAAAAGCTGACGGTATGAGGGAAGCCAGACTTATACCATTCCTGGGAATTCCAAGAGACTGACAGTAAAACCCCGTATTTTCAACTGCTGTTACACTAGTGCTGCCCTAGGAATTTTTTTACCAAGAAAAGCTGCTTTAAATATGCAAGCACACCTAGCAATTCTAACAGCGATGCTGTTTCCGCAGATCATGTTTCTGCATTTTTCTCTTCTTACATAGCACATGTAGACATTCAAAGAAGAAAACAGGCAACATTACATAAAAGGCAAATGGCACTGCTATATTCTGGATTACATCTGCTGCAAGGCATTTGTTAAAGTTGTTCACAAGTTGTCAGAAAGTCACTATTTTGGTCCACAAGCACTTTTGTATTCAGAACCATCTTTTCTATGGGCATCAGCAGTCAAAAATTGCAATATAATTACAATTAGCAATTAAGCAATTAAATTTGTGTGTAATTGCTTAACCACAAATACTGTGACAAGCCACACATGCAGGTAAGCATTAAATTACGGCATCTGCATGGTCAAACAAGATTCATGCATCACTGATACATTACATATGCCTTGATTAGCAGCTAAGTAACATCTCCACACATGAAGTAGTATCAAAAATCCGTTTGCTTTGAGAACTAGAACTGCTTTGGCAGAACATGTAGAATATTTATATCATACTGCAGGAATCGCAGAGAAAGTCTGCCTTTGCAGAGCAAAAAAAAGCCTGTGTATTCTTTGCAACTAGCATGGATAGTATTCAGAGACATTTATATCCAAGAAAATACGTGCAATGCCATAGAAGTCTAGCTGCATGGCTCTTCCAGGAGCAGTAATGCAAATGAGTACTTTCTGATCAGAATGAATTTATGTACAGCGCTAGGACTGCAAGGAGACTGAAAAGTTCTCTAACTTGTGCTTTAAATGCAGTCCCAATTTACTACTACATAAGTTTCCAAGTAACAGGAGTTAGATAGGAAAGTGTCTTTTCAGTTTAAAAGTATACATGCATTCCAATTTCCAATGTGCTTTGCAGAAGACTTCACAAGGTACTTCCCACCCTAGACAAGCCCTGGTACTTCTCTCTGCCAAGGAGGAATTCAAGGCCCATCAGCCACTCCTGTGATGCTGTAAGGAGGAGCTGGAGAACAGGGTTACCGAGTCCTGGCATTGCCACTGCTGAGCAAGCCGCAGGTGTAATACCTCCCAAGAGTGGTGCTGCAGTCATTACCTTTTAACTGATGACTACTCATTTGTATTGATATTTAAGTTACCTGTGAAAAGTTGTTAGTAGGAATAGTTATTATTCTCTCTCTGGCCTCTGTGCCAGTACTTCAATCAGATATATTAGCTTTTCTTTCTACAGTGTTAAATCTTATGTCCCTGTAAACCTCTCTGCCAAGTTTTGGTGTCCCTGCCTGGCACTGGACAGCAGAGAAGCCCTAAGCCAAATGTTTCTAAGAGGTCTTTTGAGAGATTATATAAAGCTGAAAAAGGTCTTACTCAATTTATTACAAAAGTTAAATTTCCTGTCTCTAGAAGTGGTTTGTCACCCAAAGCAGCCCAGAGAAGGCAGAAAGGACTTAAGATCTTAATTAAGATAACATTAGAAGATTTAGCAATTAGAGCATAAGAGCAGAATGCAAAAATCCCCCCCAAAGAAAAAAAAAATCCCTACACTTATGTACCTTGAACACCCAGAAGATAAGCTCACCAGAAGTACAATGTAAGTCTGAATCCAACTTGCTGTTCGCAAGCCATTATTTTTAGAGGTGCAGTCAGATTTTTAATCAGTAACGGTTCATTTCTCATGTGTTCACATGCCGTACATCTCTTAGCTGGGCCAATAGGAACTTGTGGTGCATTCGTGTGAGCACATATTTTAGAGTTCCTTTTTCCTTGCGGAGACAGCTTCTGCACCGGATTTGGTTAAACACTTGGTATATTTTGACAGGTTGTTTTATGCAAGACCATTGGGGAAAAAAGCTTTTAAAAAATCGACAGAAAATCAGCAAGCTTTTCTTGGTACAGTATCAGTCAGAATGCTTATTTATATGACAATATTTTTCTTCCCCCAGGAAACTGTTTGTATGGTTCAAAAGACACTGTTCTCTGGAGAGGAAAGATGGCATTCTGAATAATACTGTGCATTTGTCATTTCACACAGATCACTGAATTACTCCCACTTCCTCACTTCAGATTCAGGAACCTGACCATGCACAAAGAGGAATCAGAAATTCCCAGGAAAGAGGTTAGCTTTCAGCTTTTGCTACAGATCTGTGCTATCTAATTTAAACAGCAACGATCACAGTATAGATCAGGATAGGCTGCGCCACTGGTGCAGAGATGCTAAGAAATAGTGTGAAGTATCCTCCTTCCCATTTGCTATTTTCAAACAGCAGAAGAGGAAGCTCTGCATTTAAGCTGGGGGTGTAAGGAAGGTGGTAAGTAATGCTAACTTAGATTTCAAACAAATTTACAACAGTACACCTTCATAAAACAAGCACCAGTATAGTCCCAGACACACACAGGCTGGTTGCAAGACTTTTTAAACACATTTTTGTGTAAATTCATCTGCCTTTGACTAACAAAGCTGCCATAATGCATCAATTCCATCTTACTGCAGCACATAAGGGGCAAACCACGGCTACTGCAGAGCAGTGGGCCAGTAATTTCCAGTTTTTCAACGAACAAACAGCTGTGTTGTGGCAGCAGTTTAACACTGTGTAAGACACCATCATCTCCATATTACCTTATGTTGTACGTCTAACAGAAGAGTACTAACATACACAAGAGAAAAAAAAAGTGCATAAAAGTAGAAAATCCTCATCTGGCACAGGGCATCTGTCCTAACTAGAACTCAGGCTTTCCCGGCAACTGAAGTATTCTCTGCAGACAAAAAAACAGTTCCAAGCTACCACACACGAGATACTGGTTCTTACTTTTTTCCTATTCAGAACAGACAAATTCAAAGTACACTGAATACATTCAGATGGCCTCATTTACTGTGAAACAGGGAGGAAACGACAGCTGTCTTTGCATGAGCAGACATATTCTACAGCAATCTTTATCCTGCTGGACAAGCATGCTCTCTTGTGATAGCCAGATTTACCAAAGGAGTGCAGAAGTGTGTGCTAGCAGCTGTTTTAGTATCCCCCGTATGGACCAAAAATGCAATGGTCATATTCCTGTATCTGTGAGATCTTTCCCCTACGACTGCATGCAAGACTTTCCCTTGAAATCATAACCAAGAATTGGACACAGGCTCGTAAGGAAAGGCCTCTTGAGTTAGCTCTCTTGTACAGACACGGAGCAAGATGGCAGAGGCAGTGAAAGCACTTCACTTTCAGGGAGAAGAAACAAAACAAAACAAAGAGTACCTCTCACTTCTATAGTGGCGTTGGCTACAGGAGAGTTTGAAAACACAAACACGCACAAGTATTCCCCTGACTCTTCTGCTCTGGGCTTCAAAATCCTGCAGACAGGGAGAGAACACATGAGCTGTGTTAAGTACTGTGTTAGCAACCAAAACGAGCAGGCTAGGAATTTATTTCCCCCTCCCCCCATACTTTAATCTTTTAACTGAATTTCACAGCTATTACTTGTTAATTCAAGGTATCTTGTACAGATGTACCTACTTGAAATAAAGGATGTTGTTTGCCTAGAAAAAGGGTGAGCTCTAGTCTGGAAAGTCAATACCAATTTAGCTGGAGAAGCTACATTTAGTTTAAAAGCAAAGGAGCCCGACATACCTGTTAATTATGCACTACAGTTAGTTTGATGCAAGGCATCCTGAACTCATTAGCCTACTAGGCAGATGTCACCTTCCACTGAGGGAGAAACTGGACTTGTATGTACCATCTGCATTGAAAAAATCATGTATGGCCAATTGGAAAGCGACACACTACAAATGCAATTAAGGCTGACACTGTCATCTCATAAGCTGTTTTTTTCTTCCCCCGTAACAGATATGAGACTGGTCCATTAATAGTTTTCTCTGATTCAGACTGGATGTGGAAAAACTGCAAAAGCTGGTCAACTCATGAAGGAAGACACCACACAGGAATCTGCTGCCACTTAAAATTAAGAAAGACTAATGCAACAACAACTAGTAGAGGGAAAAACAGATACAAGCCAGCCAGAAGAAAATCAGAGCTGCAACAAATGCAAAAAAAAAAAAACACAACAAACCCCAAGATGAATTTACACTCAAGAGGGTGCTAACTTCAAGTCCACCAGCTTTTGCTGTCCTTCAAAAAGCTTTTGGATACAAATGACTTAAAAGTTCTACGCATATGTTCTTCAGATATTTACCTACAAAAGACATCTTAGACTAGAGAAGCATACAATGATGTGACGCAGAATTTACATCTCCAGGCAGCGCAGAATAAGGCAGCGTTTTCCCCATCCCTCCCTCCCCTTACTGAAAGGCTTCTTGGCTTTCTTTTTTTATTTATTTTTTTTTTTAAACACACATTAATTAGCATGCAGACGAACAGAAACCCTGCAGAAGAGCACCATAATAAAATAATTACATATGGAAACTGCTTAGACACATGGAAAAAGCTGCTCTGTCTAACACGATACTTTGACTCAAGCCTTCACTGTGTTTACAGCACTTATTTCCAGAGTCACCCATGAAAGTCTAAAGTTAGTTATAAAGTTAATATCTTTCAGATAATGACAATACACCCTCTTTTCACAGTTAAAGATTATCTTAATAACAGAAAGAACGATCATTTAGTATCCAACATCAAAGCGGTAACTGTGTTTAAACTGTAGGCAGGTAAAGTATCCTTAGGAAGTATGCAGCAACCCTCAACGTTAGTGCCTGCTGACGCTGCTGGCAAAGGTGCAGCCCTCGCGCAGCTGCAACGGGGCAACTCCACCCAACCATTGCCATTACTAAGCTATCCTAAGACTCTGCAATAGTGAGGGAAGGCAGAGAATACCTGGATTTCTGTAATAGCATTTAGGATCTATTAAGTTAAATAATCATACTCCGACTGCTGCTTTTTATCCACTATAGTCAATGCTTAAGGATTGATCTAATGCTTAAGGGTTAAAAAAAAATGCTGAAGTTAAATAACCTTTTAACTACAACTATATTGACATTGCTTGCATGAATTTGATAGTTCTGGATCAAAAAAAAAGTAACCAAATCAAGCTAGATGTTAACAAACAGATCCGATGCAGTGTGACCACATTCAACGAAGAAATGCCACAGAAAGCCTGAAACCACAATATACAACAAAGCAGCTTATAAACGAGCAGGAATTTGAGGTCTACATTGCAAATGCAAATTTTCTCAAATCCTCAAGCTGTCCTCTGATTGCAGCATGCTCTACCAACCCTTCATTCACTAGGAACAAAGTGACTGTCTTACAGACTGCCCACCTTACTTCTTCCTTCTACAGCATGTTAAAACTGAAAGCAAGCTTAATTCTTCCTTTACTGAGCAATTTGAAAGGAAAAAATCCACCCTAGCTTCAAACAGATTTTAGAGAAGTCAGCCTCGATACTTAGTTTCCTGAATAATAATGTGCGATTTTCAGTAATCTCAATGCAATGTACCTTTTGTACCATTCAAGCTGGTGCTTTTGGATAAGACTGCTCATCAAGTTAATTGCTAGATAAGAAAGCAGAGCCTTTAAAACTCAGACCCAGCATTAAATGTTGTATTGAGGAAATAACAGGATGTAATTATTGAACTAAATGAGAGTATTTTTTTTAACTGCAAAACGGAACAGATAATGCAAAGTGAGCTAAGTTGAAAACAAAAGGAAAAACTTGAACACAACTTTATCGCAATCAAACACAACTTCCATAATCCTGTGGATAAAAGGATGCTTTGCTAAGGCACTGAAAGCCTTGAATGTTTCTTACTCTTGTGCCAGTAAGCAACACTAGTGTGGTAAAGAGCCCACAGGACTCTGCCAGAGACAGAAAAAAGCCAGTTGAGTGCTTAGGCGTGTTCCCTTGCTTTAGTGCAGAGACAAGGCACAGTAAACCAGATACACTACAATACAGTGGGCCTTGCCCAGACATAACCACTTCTTTCTGACATAAGAGCTGAGTAAGAGGGTCAGAAGTCATCTATTGCCTCCAAAGAGTAAGTTACCACCACTGGTTAAGACATTCCTTAAGTGATCTGCATCTTAGCTTCACTGAACAGAAAGCTGTATTTGCTATCCATGCTGGCATCAAGAGAAGAAAATGGAAGGGAGGGGGCGGCGACACAAAACAAACCAAAACCCACAAACCAAAACCAACAGGGGCCAGAAAATTCCACATACAAAACAGACGTTTGATAGCATCACTGAGCAAGCTTCATATGCTCTCATCAACTCCACGGCAAGAAAGCCCCATTTCAGGAATACAGACACCCTCAAAGGATTTCTGCTTGATGGAATCTACAGTGAAACGAAAGAGGTGGCTGTACATGTTCTATTCTCCTTCACACCTTTAGATGGAAGGCAAAAACAAAGCCAGAGCATGCGCATGTGAAACAGATTAATGCTGAATATGTAGGTGTACTGACAAATAAGAAGCATATGAGATACAGCTGTACTGGTTTAATCAAGATTTGGTATCATTTCATCGTAGTGGCCTGACAACTCATCAGTAACAACTCAGACAACGCTGTCTTTCATATCCCAAGGCCAGAAAATGACTAAAACAGCCCATTTCAGCAGCAACTTGTGTGCTGCGTTTCCCTGCACAATAAAAATGCATAGCTGCAGATCCATCTTTCTGTAGACATAAGCAAGACAGAGACCGCACAATACACTCAAAGAAAACTAGACTGTGTGTCTGTGCCTATGTCCACACATCATGTATACTCTAGAGAAGAAGCAAATGCATTCAGATTGAAAAGAGAAGTTTACAGTATGTTTCTGCTGACATTATGTTTACATGAGCTAGTTGGGACAGCTGTAGACATCAATTTTTCCAGAACCGTTCTTCCAATGGTATTCACAGATGTACTTTTTGTGGAGCCTCTAATGCAGATCAACTCAATTTGTCTGACCACTGTGAAGGTAAACCAGGGACCTTGGAGTCCCCACATACCACCATCTATTCCAAAGCCATACGTCTACCAGGTTTGTCATTCTCCAGCGTAACGTGAAGATTATTCCAAAGAGACTTACTTGTACTCTGTAGTATTTGAAGATTTTCTAGTGCCAGGGATCTCCTCTCCATTCTTCACCCAGTAACTGGCAGAAAGGGGGCTGGGACTTGTGGTGAGGTTACACTGCAATGTGATGGCCGGACCATACAGATGAATGACGACATCCTCACTGGCGTTGATCCTGGGCTCTGAAACAAAGGACACATTAAATAGCAACAAATCTTCGCTGGCAATTGTGCCACACTAGTCTAAAATTCAGAGGGGAATCGGGAAGGGAAAAAGACTACACAAGGAATGTCACTGCACTAATTTAGGAGACATCAAGAAAGTCACAGTAAAACAGCCGACCACTAGTGAAGGCAACACCTTATGGATCAGCACCCCTATATGGAAAAAAGATTTATTTTTGATTGTTTATTTTAATATTTAACATCACTACAGATTTCTACACAACACCATTAGTAATTTTTTACAGACTACTGACCTTAACATGGGAAAACGCTTGTCCTGTGACTATATCTAAGAGATTAGCTGTTCCTTTGGAAGCAAATTCTTTCTGGCTATTATTTTGTTCCTCTACTTACTTTGAGGTTTAAAACCAACCCATTTGCTATACAGACTAGCCCTCAAAGTTAGATAGTGTTCTGAATAATATTTCTGGACTTCTCCCTGCAAAAAGACTAATGTCTACCTAAGGAAAATATTCTGTGCACACGAGATATTTCAAATAGGGTAACTTTTCTGATGTCTGAAATTCGAGCAAGCACCCAGTGTGAATAAGGCACAAGTCTGATGAAAAATGCCTGAAAGCAGCCTTCAATGTTTAACAATAAAAAGTAAGAATATACACCATGTTAAAATTAAGAGTCAGGAACTATTTCGTTTCTAGAGTAACACTAAAACATTTACGAAGGGAAAAAAAAAAAAGTGAGCCTCATCGCATAAACAGACCACAAGAGTTACGTACTTTGCTGGTTGCATTAGGAACTGAACCCAGGCTGTTTCACATTACAATCTTACCTGGTAACATCAAATTCACATTTTTTAGGGGGAAGCCTTTCAGAAGTTATAAGATTAGCATGAGGGCACTGTCATTCCATTTAATAACCACATTTGCTTAAGATTCTCCAGATGGCCATTATTCTCTAACAAATAAGGCTGATGAATTTTTAGAATAGCCCAAGACAAGTGTCTTCCCAGACTTGGAAAAAAGACCTTTCTGTTGAAGGTCTCATGGCTCACATCTGGTTTCAAGTATTCTGTAAAAACACCCCAAAAAAACTCCAAAAACCCAAACGCTAACACAAGATGACAGAGCGTAAAAGAAATTTAAGAATTCTTGCTATTAGTCTTCAAAAAATATCTAGATTTAGTATTGGCTACAGTTTCAGCTTGAACTAAAGATCACTGCTATAGCAGTCTCTACCATGTAAATGCTGCTGTGTGTCCTCTGTCTTTGATATATTTCCTTACTTTTAAGGGTGAAATGAATTCCAAAGAGGTACCTGTTGCCAGCTGCTCATTTCACCAACCACACTCCCACAGCACCAACCTCTCTGAATGCAAGGGGCTGCCTCCTCTGCATTCCAGTTGGCAGCAAAGGGCAAGAGGGTGAGGAAGTCTGTCAGTCATGAACGTCTTTATGATTTTTGCAAGTCAGCAAAGGATTTTTAATCCTGTAAATTTTTTTATGCCTTGTGGTAACATATTTAGAATATAAATTTAGTCATATCCATGCATGGATATTCATCTGCAAAGCACCTGGAACAGAAAAGATGAAATAGAACGAGGGGAAGTGGAAAATACCAGTACTGTCAGAAACATTGCATTTTTCATCACATAAAACATTCATCTAGCCAATAGTACAGTACTTAGATTATTGCCCAGAGAGGCAGGGAGAAAAAAATGTCTACCTACTAATAACCTGATAAAGCCATTCAACTCCTGTATATCCTTTCCCCCTTTCTTCACTAGGCTAGCCACATAGGTTCTTTTCACAGCTATTTAAAACTAGGACTATCATTTAACTGCACAAAACCTGGCAGGTACTGTAGTAATGGAGGGGTTTTGGACACTTCTCATAGATGCTTTGCTATTATCACACGTTTTCAACTGTGTTTCTGACTCATCGTTCCCATGATGGAAATTTTAGCCGTGCAAGTATCTGTTTGGGTCCTATGGGGTACAAAATTGTTTTGTAAAAGCCATACCATTACAAAAAAAACTATATGCTTCTCCATCCCCAACAAAAAGCTTGTGTGCATTCTCAGAAAAACACTAAGAGAGCTCTGGAAATATTTTTAGTAGTGTGTTTGAAATAGTAATTTGGTGTCAAAACACTTATCTAAAATAACTTTTGCCAGAATTCACTGATCATGCTGGGGTTTGTTTTAAACATTTTTCTACGATGATGAAAGCAGTGTATTCAAGACCACAGCCTGTGAAATAAATGCAGTGTTTTCCTTTTAGGAGGACGCTGGCAGGACAGGCTTCAGGCTGCTGGAACAGAGACTGCAACGCATCTAGTGAGCGCTGTTATAACAGATGCTGATGCTGGCTGTGCTGTGCCGAGACGCAACCTAAAGTGGGGATCAGCCTGCAGCAATCCTGGAAACGGAAAGCATACATGTTGCCATCAGAAAGCATTACACAAATGCTAGCAACAGGAAAAAGTCACAAAAAAATTTGAGTTTAGGGACTAGCCAGAAAGTTAAAGACTTAATCCAGAAGAGTTTTGCCAGTGGTAATCTTCTGGCTTTCATATTCTGTTGATAATGGACTCTTCAGCCTCTAACACTGATGAACCGAAACATACAAAAAAACCCTGCCTGGAGCTTCAATGCCTGCTTTTGCCAATTCACACCTATTCTTACCTACCTCTCTGCTAAGCTGCGATGTCCAGAAAATATTTACGATTGTTGCAAGTTTGCTTTGCTGGAGTTTGCTAGGGCCTTTTCTGTCTGACTTGCAACTTTTTAAGTTTTAAATTAAGAAAATTAAAAGTAACTGCAGCCCCATTCACACGGGGGGGACAAAAAATAAAAGGCAATCGAGCAGTCCTAGCCCGATTTAATTTTAGAAGACAAACTGCAAATGGAATACTACTGGCACAGCGACATCCAAAGAAGGATGTCCACTTGAAAGAGCAAGATGCTGGATAGACTTTGCACATCACTGAAACTGCCCATTTTATGTTAAGATCAAGTTTTAAAGTTAAAAAAACAACCAACCAAAAAACCCCCAACCATCAGTTAGTTGAATTCTTTTTCCAAATTAGGAATGAGACAGAAGCCAGATGCTAGTTCTTGGGTGCTAACTTTAAAAAAATCAAGCTGTACTTGACCTCTCTGCATTCAAGTTCTGGTATTTGAGAGAAGCTGTGACTTAAAGGACAGTGAAAAGAGGTTGTGCTCTTTTGATACATTTGATGTTCCCTTTCAGTAATGTTGATGTCAAATAAGGACAGCAGCTAAATGGCCACCATTAGCTGGAAACACTAACACTGTTTAGTCAGAAAACTCCCATTTCAAAGACAAATTGTGTTCACACACACAATGCATCAGCTGAGATATTTTGGGCAGTTTCAGATAAGATGGTCTCCACCTTCCAGGGACGGCTTGGAAACCTGCTTCCCCCCTTATCTCCATTTTGAGCATGGTCACACAGGAGTTCGATGTCCAAGTGGCCTGTTTCCCAAGCAGTAGCTGGTCAGATCTCTTAACATACACAATATTACAGAGTAAAGGCATTATAAAGTATTCGGTTCAACATTTCCCCCCACTGTGAGTAAGACACAAAAGCAGAAGAATTATCCTAGACACAAGGCACTTAGCAATGAAGTCATGATATACACTTCAGAATTAGTAGCACCAGATGCAAAAAGATGTTAACTAGGGAGGAAGACAAAAGGTTAAAATTCAGTCCCTGGAGCAGGTTAGTATCAATGGCCTGAGAGGGGAAAAACCCTCTTTCCATATGGAGACATCTTCACAGTAATTCATTCCTAAACAATGACTTTTCATATGAAAAGGATTTTCTCCCTCAGTAGGTTACTAAAACTGACTGGACACAAAGAGAGGAGCACAGGACCGCCACAGACTTGCCACACTCAAGAAAAACTGAAGGTCTTAACAGGGGCAGAGGGGATTTCCAGGAGACATTACTTCCTAGAAGACAAATTTTTTAGCTTTGTCTTAAGGTAGTATCATTTCCTAAAATTACACGGCTCTTGCCATTGTAGGTCATGCAAGCAATCTACCCATCCGACTCCTTTGGAACCTCAAAGGACAATGGAGGAGTCAAGCATTAGGACTGAAAGCTGAGCAGGTTTGGGCCAAAGCACCCAATGCCACTTAAATTTTCAAGTCAATCCACATCATTGGGTTCATTGTCAGTGTTTTTCCACATATATCAATCTTGTTTCCATTTTCCAGAGGGAAAGTCTCTGATCCAGCACTGCTGACTGCAGGACCACACTTTAGCAATTGGATTTGGGTTGTTTGGTTTGGGTTTTTTTAAATAAGGTATCCAAAAACATAACTGAGATAATTACAGAGTTTGGCATTTTTGTACCCAGACAAAACGCAAAGGGGCACATAAAAGGTTTATTTATGCACAGAGCACAATAGCAAGACACCTATGCTCTATGCTTTGCCACCTTAGGACACTGAAAAATCACCGAGAAAGCAAGTTCTCCCATACCTCCATGCAGCAGGTTCACATTGCAGATTTAATTCACTTTACCTATAACTTCTTAGAAATTTGCTTCATCTTGTTAGCAAATGCAAGTTTTGCATCTTACACAAAATGAAATGGGGTTCTTCTCTACCAACTCTGACAATACAAATTTCCAAACTCATCTGGGACTGCTTTAAAAGTGAGCTGAACACAGAGAAGTCTTGTAACGATAAAGAATAAAAAGCAATTCTAGGTCAGCCATATTCTCTGCTTTTGAAAGCTTTTCTGCTGCCAAAAGTTGCATTCTCAGATGAAAGTCATTTAGCTCAAGTTATTAGTTCAACACTGGGGGAGGATATTCCTCCTGCTCCTTTCATAGGCTGGATTAAGAATAGCTGCATCAGTTCAGTGCTGCTGCATCAGAGAACTCATTAGGAACATGCTGCTGTTCAGAAAGGAAAAGAAACACCATGACTTCATGGAAAAATCTAAACATTAAAGGTCACATGTAACCAAAAGGGAAGGATTTGTACAGAAGCATATATGCAACCAAAACAACGTGAGAAGGCATTCAGAGAAATTCCAAGAGAACAGAAGAAATAAAAATAAAATGGTTAGACCTGGGAAGAACACAGAAATCAAATATAAAGGCACTCATGGAGAAGCCAGTATTAGGGTGGCTGGAAACCTACCACAAAACTAAAGGGGGTAGGGAAGAAACACAAATTCAACACTGGGCTTGTTTTCACACTGAAGCTATAGAACAGATCCATAGATTTTCCCAAGTCCTTTGATCCTAGGGAGAAGAGACACAGATGGCAGACAACATCAGCACTACAGGCAGAGGAACAGTGTCAGGTTCAAAACAACAGGACAAGGTAGCAGAGGGTTTTATCAGGGTAACAGGAGGGTAAGGATCACTAGACTGCCTCTAGATACTACAGTACCACTACTGTAGGGTGCCGGACTCACTCTGAAGGACGCTTATAGTAGCCTGGGCTCGAATCCACGTTATGGAGGGATTTTGTCTCAAGTCATTCCTCCTGGGATCGTTGCTGGCCCTGCACTCGTAAGTCCCAGAGTCTTCCAAGGTAAGGCGGGTTATTCTCAGCACACTCACCCCATTCGCCCCGTAGGCAGTGTTAATGGTGACACGGCGCTTCCGAGCGCCATCCCACAGCTGTTTGAAAGACTCAGCCCGGTTGACTTCAGCATACCACCACTGGATCTCTGGAGTGGGGTTCCCAACCACATCACAGTACAGTTCAAAGGCGTCCCCCGTGAGTTTAGTTTCTGACATGGGCGACTTGACAAACCCAGCTAGAGGGAGGGGCAGCAGAAATGCAGTGACAGAGCAGCAGAAAACAAAAGATCTTATAAAGAACAAAGCAATGAGGTGCAGAAAACAAAGAGTTAGATAAGACATCAGCATCTACAATAACACAACTTTCATAGAAAAAGCACAACACGGAGCGCTTGCGGATGTAGGCCGATAGTTTGAGAGCAGCACACTCCCACTCAGAGTATTCATGGGAGGCACAGCTTCATGGCATGAAGTGCTTATCCTCGCCACTCCGGGTGATCCATCCGTGGCAGCTGTACTTGGGAAGCCACGGCCTGCAACGCACACCAGCTAGGAGATACCTCCAAGCTGTAGAGCAGACTGATGGGTTTTCAAGCCTTTTACAGTTGTGTGGACCTTGTAATTGGCAAGTGTTAAGTGTTCACGGCCAGATGTCTTTTCTCTGAAGAGTTTTCTTGCTTCATATGACCTATCTACAAGGGAAAAAAGGGTAAAACCCTAACCTTCTGCCCTATGCAGCTCGCAATTGTGAACTCTGCTTTGACCTTTTCTTCCATCTATTTTGGACTCCCGAGGCAGGGAATTCCCCAAGATACAACTGACCTACTTTCATGAAGTAGCTGGATCACCACAGCTCCAGAAGTCTCACAACCTTCTAAGGTAAAGGGAATTTCAGTGGTATATACACACATAGGCCAAAAGATCATTTTGTTAGTTAGGTGACAGCAAAGGTACTTCAACAGACCACATGATTTTTGCCTTCCGAAATGAGATGCCGTGCTGACATTTGTGATCAGGTCAAAATATCCTTATTATGGCATGAAATCCTTCAATACTTACCAGCTTCAGAGCTGTGTTAAGAGCACAGACATACTAAATTGTCCTTCAATCCTATTTTCAAAGTATCTATTGAAAACAGTGTTGCCTTAAAGCTAGTCTCTTCCCCTGCCAGGCCCCCCCAAAACTAAAAGATTAGAATACAGCTGGCCAGACAGATTATGCAGCAAAACCCGTCATATTGCTGTGTTCCCTGGGCAGCAGGACTTCTCATCAGCAAGCAGAGTCAGAGTGCCACACAGCTGATAAAACTCAGATTGTTTCATCTCTCTCCTCAAACTCACAGCTTACTTTCAGGAAGAGGATTGAAAGACAATTCAATGGATTTTAGAAAACGGAAAGGTGAACTTAAAAGCCTTGGAAAAATCTCTGATGCACACTCATTAAATAGCATCTCCTCCCACCCCCCCCAGTGGTTTAGTCACACTCATGAAACAGTAACACAGTTGTACATCAGCAGACAATTATATGGGAAGTTCGCAATATAGATGCATCTCTGAAGGATCATTTGGGCAAGAAAATATCAAGAGTGTCTAGAGCACACACAGAAACTGTTCCTTGCCCGCACAGTCCTGTTTGCAGCTACTGCACAGTTGCTCTTCAAGTAACAGCTACAAGAACATACGCTTAAAAATAAAAAATATTAACCTCAGAAATTGTTTCAATTACAAAGTCATTTGACAAGGATTCTCCAGCCTTGTACTCCAGCACTAAAGGAGGTGATCCCTATGCTCAGTAGAAATACTACCGCAAATAACCCTGTATTGCTGCAGGGAAAATTACACTAGAAGTGCCCTAATTACTAGCTGTTACAAACTGCACTAAGACCACCATTGTTGTTTCCTGAGGTTAACAAGGATCACACTGTTTTTACACTGCTGCTTGAGGTAACACAAGAGACCAGGTTATGATCTTGCTCTGCTGGACTGTCCCCATTTCAAGGGATACTGAACAAGGAAGACTTTTTATTCCCACAGAGGCATAAATCAAACAGTAAGACTGACATCTATCTCAACGTGGTTTACTAGACACAATAGGCTAAAGCAGTAGCATACGGTATAGGCTACCTTCTTTCCAAATCCTAGTGGTCCTCTCTCCTATACTATAGCCTTTTTTTCCTACCTTCCACCATAGTATTGAAATAGCATTCAAGGTCAAAGAGACGACAGCAGCTCAGAGAGGACTGCTCAAAAAACAATCCCCCTTCTACAGGTTCCCAGTTTCTAACACCGATGCACAAAGATGATGAACTTCCCCATCATGAAATGCATCCCTGAAGTCAAAGACCCAAGTGACCCAAAACCCTAAAGCTGCAATTCAGTCCTACTTCTCCAGCTGTCCCGGCTACTAAGCAACTATTTATGCAAGAAAGGTTTCTTACCTAGCCTTTGTGGCAGGGATGAAGGGGTGTAATTGTATATTTTAAAACACCTGTGAGCTGCACTGCTGATGGGGCTACACAATAGACATATGTGGTATGAAAAAGTACTATAAATCCTCTTATTAAAAGGAGTATCAGTAATTTGAATAAAAACAAGCTGTCAAAAGCTTTTGGTTTTGAATCTGATTCTGCATTCGCTAAGCTGTTAGAAGTATTATAACTTTTGCACAAAGCCTAAAAATCATTTTAAAAAGATTAAACTAGACCACTGCATCAAAAGGCCTCTTTAGTAAATATTCTCTGGGTTTACGTTTTAAACGCTACACTTCCATCAGTTTCAAATCCTCTTGAAAAACAATGTCTCAGATTATGATATATTTCAATGCAACACTCTTATCTTCATCTGAGTAACCATGTCATCAGCACAGATAACTCCATAATGATGGCAAAGAAAAAACACAAACTGGATTTGGTGGCCCTCCCCACCCCACCAAGAGAAAAGTGCTCT
Source organism: Cariama cristata (assembly GCF_000690535.1). Taxonomy (NCBI): domain Eukaryota; kingdom Metazoa; phylum Chordata; class Aves; order Cariamiformes; family Cariamidae; genus Cariama; species Cariama cristata. The sequence continues at coordinate 59,905 of NW_009633800.1, forward strand.
TTAAAGAGGTATTCCATGTTAGAATAAAATCCTGGAAGGACAAATGGCAATGAAGGTGGTAGAAAAGCCTCCTTATACAAATTAATAAAACCTTTGCATTACAAAGGACTGGCAGTGCTATTAAAAACTCTACACAAGAGGCTCAGGCTAATGTTTTGCATTTTCGGTCGTTCAGAAACAGCAGAGGCAATACATCAAACAGCATCAGTAAGTTGAGGCGATGCTTCCAGCTACTGCACATCTGCCAGAGGGCCATTTCCAATTAAGGTATCTAGCCAGAAGCGGCAAAAAGAGCTGAAATTTGCCAGTACCAAGGCACATGTTTGTTTGTTTGTTTGTTTTTTTTTAAAAAAAAAAAGGGAAAAAAGCTAGCTAAATGTTACAGAGAATGCTCCCTGTATCACAACAGAAGTCTGGAAACTGAAGTACTCCTGCTTTTTGGCAATTGTCACTGATTTCCATAATTGTTCAAAACCACAGAAAATGACACTATACAGATTTCATTGCTTACATAAGAGGCTTTCGGAGCCCAACAGTTTCCTTACTTGGTCTTCTCCAAGCACAGTACTCGCTGCTTTGTTATAACCATGTTCTGCACAGTTCTAGACAGGAGCATCAAAAAACCAAGTATGTATCACAATACAAACAGATCAAGCCAAGGGGTCAAAGTTTTGTTAAAGTGATTATACCATATCTGTTTAAAACTGAAAACCTGCCTGTATTTGTAATTTATAGCTGTCTTATTTCCAAAGTGTAAACTGTAGGAGGCACTGGCTGCAAGAACCGTTTTCAGCTTCAGCTTACAAGTGTCAGCCCTGTACAGAACAGCAGAGTAAAACTGCGGCCAACATTCAAAAGCTTGCAAAGGTCATGGCTCTTGGGAGGGTGGAAGGAGGCGGCAATAATCCATAGATTATGCCTTAAGATCACACAGACCCATGGGAAATAGCAGAATAGCCCAAATCTTAAGTGAATCCTTAATGTCAAAGACAGTAGGAATAAGCACGTTCAAGTGCTTACAAGAAAATATCCTTAGCAAGTTTTGATACTGTAAATTTTCATTATATTGACAGCTGTATTTATTTCATTACAGTCACAAATGAGCTATTTTGTTACTCAGCGAGTTTTCCTTATTAAAAGAAAAAGGTGTTTGAGGAGGAGGGTCGTTCAGGTTTTAGATATTTTTTTAAGCTAATTGCTATTATGCATAAAAGAGCAAGGGAAAAATCTATTGTTAAATATCCCTTGCAAGGTCTTCACAAATCTTCACAATATACCAGAATGCAAGAAAAATAACACACGATGGATGGTCCAGAAGGTGTAGCTATTCAAGTACACTATTATGTTTCAAATCAATTTTTTTAGTTATTATTAATTGATGGATATCTGCCTGAAAGACAGAATGAAGAACAAGTGGCAACAATATTAAATCACTTCTGAAGTGATGTTTGTCTATTGAAGATTTTATCTCATCCATCAATTGTGAGAATAAAGGCGAGGAAAGCAACAGACTAATGCTCCAAGACTAGAGAAATAAATCAGTCTCCATGTACAATTCTGCTGAAGACTAACGAAGTCCAGCGCACAGCAGGGCTCATCACATTTGCAAACTCTCTATGTTACAATTTCTATTGTAGTAAAGAACCACTAGATCCAGATTAAGAAAAAATGCATTTTGAAAGACAGGTGCAGTTGAACTGGGAGTCAGGGAGAAGCTAAGAGTTATTGAAGAGGACAGCCAAAAATTTCCATATGCAGTAAGAGAAACATGTACAGCAGACTCTCACAGCCAGAAAGCTGGAAAAGCTCCACATCAGACAAATGTAGAGTTCAGAAGAGAAGAGCTGACAAGAAGCCTGAAGACGGAGAGTTTAAATGAGCATAAAACCTTAGCTTAACCGCTCCTGAGCGACCTGTTTTCATCAATGAGGCTTTATCAATGAAAGACACCTTTTCAGATTAATTTTTCTTCTGCTAATATTTATGAGTTACCTGTTTTGCCTTAAGAAAACATAGGTAAGTGCTAGCTGAGGAAAGGCAATGTTAAACCAGTCCCAGCAAAGGCAGAAACAACCAGGTTTAAATGAAATGCAGGTACTGCAAAAAGCCTTAACAACCTAGAACAAACTAATTTCTCTCAGTTTTACGTACATCAAGCATGAAGATTAAAGCTGAAAACAAGCACAAGACCATCAACATCAAACAGCAAGAGGAGACTGTCTTGAAAACAGAGTCTGCAAAGATCAGGAAAGAAGAAGCTGTGAAGCCCAAGAGCACAAGGGACTGTTTGGAGAGGTTCAAAGCAGGACACATGCACAGGAACACACAAAAGTGACCCAAATGAAGGAAATGCAAGGTACTACCAAGGACATTTTCAACCACAAGGAATACAACTGTATTAAAGCAATTTTATAGGCCGGGGCAAAGCAGCACGATAACGTTCCTATCCTATCCTGACCCTATCTTTATCTTGTGGTGAATTCCACTTATATGAAGAAAGAAAACATGGTTCAAAACTCAGAAAAAAAGAGTTTGCAAGGCTACTGCAAAAATAACCCAAATTTTCAGTATGAACCCACAATACACAGATAAAACATAGACTGCTTAGGGACTGAATGCTTTACAGATTGTCTGTATTTACAATTAAAACCACCATGTAAACAGCAAGAGGCTGATGTTTCCCATTTGTCCTATTAGCCCACCATATGTCTGTATTTCGCTGCTTCTCCACTGCTCTCAGGCCTTTAGCACAGTTTTTGAGATTTTATTTCTGTGCATTGGTTGAGACCTTTGACTGCAATTCCACTTATTTATAGACTGAATAAAGTAGAGCTAAGCTAGCCCTTTTTGGTTTCCCTTTATCTCTGAAAATCCATTTTTAAAAATTCTTATTAATATAGTGCAATTCATTTTTATAAATACATACCTTCAGTAATGCCCCTCCTAAACGGAATAGCAAAAAGCTAAATATCTTTGCCAAAGTGAAGTTTTATAAGTTCTATAGACTAGCGTTATCCAAAATGCCCCAGGCAAGGTGTCAATATGTTACGAGCAAACGCCATCACCCTTGGTATCAAAGTTCTGTGACCAAAAATAGGCATTAGGGTTGAAGCTTTCAGTGAGGTCTCTTCATTAAACCATTTTCACGCCTTTTTCCTAATTGGTATTCTGGATTATGAAGTCTGATTTTTCAATTTTAAGTTTTGGGGTTTTTTTTAAATTCTTCCAGCTTTTCCAAGTACCCTAGGCTCTGCACAGGTAAAACGAAACAAGACAACTTTTACCACCACTGGCACATGCTTCAGAGCAAACAGATAAATCGCTTGATTTTCTGGAGTGGAATTAAGAAAACAACTGCCATTATGAGGATTGAAAAAGGGAAGACTATAATATAACCAGATGCAAACACTTCACAAGCTCCTGAAATGGTGCATTTGTAGTGTCTCAAAGACAAGCACCTCCTTCCAAGGGAAGTCTGGTCCTAGCACCAGGGCTCAGGGGTTCAAAGTGCGACTGGAGCTCCAGGGAATGACCACACAGACTGCAGTTTCAGGAAAGGGGACGAAACTAAGCTATAGCTGTACAGACTTCATTAAAATACAAAAGCACAGACGATCTTGGGCAGTCCACAAAGCACTTCTCAGTTGGCTTTGCTCTGCCCTCACTTTAGCTTATTTTCACCTTTATTACATGGCAACAGTCTCACTCATAACGTGCACCAGAATATCAAAGAAAACTACAATAAGAAGCTGCCTTCTTCCTCTCCCCTCTCCATTTTCCTACTGCATCCAACATCTTGCCTTTGAAACCCTGAGCATCAAGTGTCTGCGACTTGCACTGGTACTCTGTCTAATCAACACCTTTTTCTTCTTCATTGAAGGTTGTTAATTAAGCGATAAATTTTTTGAGGGAGGAAAAAATGCACCCTCACTTTGTCAAAGTATTGCATTTGACTTCATTTAGGATGGAAAAAAGGCAACCTAATTAATGTTCAGTTTCTTTCCAATGCTCACCTTTACTAAACCAAAGTATGTGAAATTAGTCAAATCTACAAAAAAGTGACAGCCAGCACACCAGCTGGAGAAGGGTGAGTACCTCAATTCCATGCAAAGCACGAAAGCATCCTGCCTGTTTTCACCTACCTTCATCAAATCTAGTAGGTTTGATGGCTTCCCATTCCTCTAACACTATAGAGCACGAGTTTTAATCATACCACTGATAAGAAATGGGTTTGGTCTTAATCACTTCACTGATAAGAGATGGGTTTAAGTTTTACAGGGCACTCCCTGTCCTGTTTGCCCAGTATGACTCACAAGCTGCCCTAGCACCAGTAACCATCATGTGCCGCATCAGACAACCTTTGGCTGTAATCTCCAAAATGCACTGCACCAGTTCCATAAGCTAAAAAAAACTGAAGTAATTTTCTTGCTCTGTTTTGCCTTATTCTTTAGCCAACTACAGAAGCAGCTTTAAAAACAACACTTTGACGTGCGTATCAGAAATCCAGATGAGCCTGTACCATCTATAAGCACCTTGAGAACTGGAGCAAAACATGAAATGAATTCCTGCAATCTCATCTTGCAGCTTTATATAGCTGAAGGTAGGTTATGACTTGCAACAGAGGAAAACATTACCCAGTGAGCATCATATAAAATGCATGAGCCCATGATGTAGCATTAGATTCATTCCACAGAGAGGGAGACCTGAGGATTACTTTCTCCAGGTCCAGAGACATGAATGAGGATTAACATCTGGATTCCTCATTTCTCTGTGCATTAGAAAACCTTGCTTAGCTTGACATGCAAAAAGATTTATGGACTAATTTCATTTGTTTGCTGAAGTAAAATTCAGAGAGTCCTTAAGTAAAGGGTCTCAGAGCCTTTGCTGTTGCAGGGCCAACCTGGGAATACGTCCCACGTAGCCAAAAGACACTTCTCTGCACAGATGGATGAGAAAAGACACAGTGATCAGTTTCTGGGTTATAAATCAGAGAATTCAGGCCGGAAAGGATTTCTGAAGGTCCTCTAGTCCAACTGCCTCCCCCGAACGTAAAACCCTTAGATCAGGTTGAGGCCCTGAAGCTGCCCATTAATCTTCTCCCACATACATTCACACCATGGATGCTCTTATTCAAGAGTTTTCTTGGAATAAAAAAGCAATGCTTAACTTCACACCACAATGACTTTCAGGTGCAACTATTATCTTATGGTCACTTTTATTGTGCAAAACCTCATCTCAGTAATCATAATTCACTGAAAAAAAATGCATCAAAGCACAGTTCATAGAAACACTACTAAGTAGAAAAGACACTGGTGTGTCATAGCAGTTACAGTTATGCACTTCCAATTTCAGGAAATTACTTTCACCCCAAATACATTCTCATTATATAAACTGTTTGGGTTCATAAACCTTCTCTGGACATCTTTCTCATTCACACATAATTTCATGAGTTGTGGACAGTGTTTACAATTCTACTTTTGCAACAACCCCATACCTGTATGTTTGATACCATAAGGTAGAAGATGTAAAAATAGATTCAAGCCTGGAATATCCGGCAAGAGAACAGTCAGAACAAGAAATTAATATCTGCCTCCTCATTTTGGCTCCATATTGATGTCAGCCTGCTGGCTATAGTCACATTTTGAAGTGTAGGAGTTCGCAGATCTTTTTTCCTAGTTCTTTAGCTGGAAAGAATGAAGTTCTTCTAGTTCTCTGGTACTATAAAAGAATATAGTCTGAAGAAATAACTGGAACACTGACTTAGGTCTTTCACAGACAACTGGGAAACTTGGTATTCTGCTTAGTTACTGGAAAAGCGATGGAAAAAAACTGAAATACATTCCACTTTAAAACAGTAAGCAAAGCTTGATATCAATATTTAATTGCCCTCTTTGTTAACGATTTCCAACTTGCCAATTCCTATATTTTTCTGCAAAGGACTTAGAAGCGCTGATAAGTAAAGCAGTAGTTTACATGTATAAACTATTCAGATGACACATGAGGAGCAGATATGGGGTAAAAAGATGCTATTTTTGTACAAGCTTGTCCCTAAAATGTGTTCTGCAACCCCTAGCATAGCTCATTTTCTACTGAGTACAAGCTCTATCTTCAATTTATAGCTTCTTCCCTATCAAAAAGTGTGCTTTTTATTTTAAGCCCATCTGCTTAGAGACATTGAAGGAGTATAAACTAGAAAGCTCCAAGGCTCTCTACCCTGTGAGTTTATGTATTAAAGTGCTTCTCTCTGCTTTGGACATCCTGGTTGGGGAGACATTTTTAAATATCACTGCAGACATGATATTAAAGCATTCACTTCTGTAGGAAGTACAGAAAAATCCCTCATTTGCTTATAACGCTAGGACCAACGCTCTCCAAATAAACAACAGCTCAACAGAGACACTATGAAGCCAGCTCTCAGTCTGAAGCACAAGTTAACTTGCCTGCGAATCAGTTAATGGTACCTGGATCAATAGCAAGTCCATGCATTTGTTCAGTGCCTTAAGAAGCACATTTCTTCATATTTCAAAGAAAATATTAAAGGACATCAGTCAAGAACTACTAGCCATCTCTGAGTTAGCTCACATACACCACAAGTAGCACAGAAGACAACATCTTAAACAGAAATATATTTAGCTATGTGGCATTTCAATCATGTGCTTTAAAAAAGGCAAGTCTCGGTAACTTCATCCAGCAGTCCCATGCAGACCAACAACTTGCTAACACCAACTAAACAAATGGATGACAAAGTGGATGACAAAGCCATTTGAGCAATTCCAGGAAAATGGCAAGCTGTTCCTCACAGAGGACACGTATCTCAATTCAGGGCAATGCCAGCAGAACACAAGCCAGTCTTAATATTAAAATTTCTTAAAATCCCAAAAAGGGTTGTCATCATCACGTTCTTGAAAGCTACACACGTGACTAGAAAACATTCCCCTGGGCTGACTACAAACTGCTGGGCTCAGAGTTGGAGGATTGATGCAAGAGTCGAGTAACTTAAGGCAGTTTTCATTCTCTAGTCAACTGATTAGGGATTCAAAGCAGACATATAAATGGTAACCAGGTTCACCAAATATCCACACTCTTCCTCTAGTAAGACCTCGAGTTTTAAAAATAGTCTAATCTGATGGCAAAAAAATCCCCTTATCTACAGACACCTACAGAACAAACACTCAAACTGGCTGTTGGTTATCAGGCACCTAACCTAATCACCTGAAGGAGCTGGGACTGTTCCTTGCCTGATGCTGGCATAGTGCAGGATACTATGCCAAGCCTTTTTAAAACTATGCAATTGTGTAGCAAATGCTGCTTTTGCACATCTGGCTGTTCTAAACAGTGCGCACTGTCAGGAAGCTGGTTTGAACACATCAAGAAGCATTTATCACAAGAGATTTCCTTCCATGGGAATTTGTAGACTAGTTTCTCAAAGGTTTTTCCAAAGATTAAACTTGCACCATTCTCAGAATAGGCAGACATTATTCTCCTGTTCTTTCCATTTATGCTTCTCCCTGACACAACTTAGGGACAAAAAGACTTGCAGTCACCCATGCAGAGAGAAAAAAAAAAAAATAATAAATAAGCCAGCATTTATTAATTTAATTCCTTTTTTTTAAGTCACTACAGAAATATTATTGTTGCAGCTAAGGAATATACAATAATCTCTAAAGCAGAAAGACACAGGAACAGAAAGGTTCCTGTATATTGTGAAAAAATAATTGTTAATAACTAGGAACCTACTCCCTGGAAATAACCAGGAAGGAATTCAGTTTCACAACACAGAAAAGCAGAGTTAAAGCAGACAGCAACTTAAATTTGTCCAGTGTTCACACGTAACACAGCAACTGAAGCCTTCATGCTAAATATTGGTGAGGATAACAAAAAATATCTTGTGTTCAGATTAGTTATTTAAAATCCTCAGACTATGCCATTAGAGAGCTAAAGGTTTAAAGTACTCCTCAATTTTGCCTTGACCTTTCCTGATCCAACAAATGTGTGTTTGAAAGGAGACCGATTACATTTCTCCTTAGCATGAAGGAAGCACGTACTGAATGGCAAACCTCTTTTTTCCCTTTTATGCATTCTGCAGAAGTACGAACTGCTCCATCTCATCTGTGATGAAGGAGGACATTTTAAAACACCGACCTCTTGAAAGAAATGCCTTTTGCAGAATTGTTGGATTATGTAACAGGTCACACAATGTGAGGCAAGGTTAAGAACAAGTCATTCAACAAAAAAAATATTCCTCTACATGCACAGGAAACGCTATTAGCAGAAGGTATACTATATTTTAGGTACAATACATTTTTAAAATGTAAATCAGACTTCAACTTTTAACAGAGCAAAATCTGCTTAATAACAATATGTAAAATACTGGCCCCACTGCAGGAGATGTGGTTAGAGGAGGGATGCCGTATTTACTTCAAAAGTTTATGCTCTTCGTAGCTGGAGAGAACTACTGCTAACTTCAAAGTAACACATCTCTAGCAAGTCAGGTTTTGTCTCCCTGGTCAGACAAGCTATGCTGTGTATACAAGCAGCAGCGGACAGCCCAAAGACAGGCCATCCTCCAGGAGAATCCCATTATAGTATTCCAGCTACAGGGAAGGGGAAGGCAGGAAGGAAATGTATTAAAAAGTAGCAGAGATGCCACAATTTGTTTGCCAGATTCACACTCCCTTGCAAATTGAGAGATGCTTGTTCCAATGGGCATTTTTAAATAATATTTTTCCCCAAGCCATTTCACCTTCTCCCCATTCTGACACATCTATTACTCTAAAAACATGCCTTTGACCACAGGAAGGCTTTGGTAACTCAGACATCCACATCGAGCCCTCCACCAACACTTATCACTTGTATTTAGGACATGCCAATAGAAATAGCCTTGCCCTTCCCACTGCTTTGTGCCAGTACATGCAGCTGCATCAGGGTTACATCATAAATCGGATCCTTCCTTGGACTGGGGGTTTGATCTCACATGGCCTACTGACACCACTTAGATTATTAGTACAAAAATAAACTTCTGAGGGCAGCTCCTCTGCAGCATCAAATATCGCTATTTACGAGATGAAATTCAAGTTCAGTATCAGCCAAGATTAATGCAAGCCTAACTGGTGATCACCCACGCTGTGCATCCTAATCCACACAGAAATCACCTTCCTACAGCCAAAGACTGCTCACCACAGGGAACTGAGCCACACAGATCTCTTGACTTTGTCCTCACGTCTCACACAAACCACATGCTGAAGGGCAACAAAACCCCCCAAAATGCCAGTTGCGGTTAAAGGGGTTCATTTTTGAGTTTCTGGGTTTTCTAGCTAACAGAGTCAGCCTTACAGCTTTAAACACAGCCTAATGTCCTCTTGAGTAGGTTCCCCTACTCCTATTTCTTTTGCAGCAAAAGCAGTAATCCAATTAAGGGCCAAGCAGATTTGGACTCTTCAAGTAGACAGCATAAAAAGGAGTGGATATAAGATACTGAGAGAAATCTGCTCCTTTGTTCAGTATAAAGAAGAAAATTCATAAACCAACAATACCGTGCTACAAATACTACTTATGGGGCTGGGGACACTAAATTGATTTAGGTCACTAAATTGATCCTGGTACTGCTAAAAACAGGAGCTTCGGGAGTCTGAGACCCAAAACATGCAGCTCTGCTTAAAACTATCTTATACCCTTAAGTGAGGCCATAAATTGCTACTGAGCACCATGGAACTTGCAGCAAAGTGTTGAAAAACCTGTCATTTAACAATTTAACAAATTAACTCTGAAAGTAACCCATTGATACTGTAGATCTAAGTCTCATATTAGGTTCAGTACCCTCAAAACTGGGGACAGATGCAGACTGTCCTGTCTACATCAAGCAGTTTGTTTCCGGAAGCAAACAGCCAGGAAGGGAATGCTGCATTGCCACAAACTGTCCTCTCTGCCAAAGTTACAGGGGTAAAAAAATCAGGGAGTGTTGCACCATAACCAATCTAAACACAAATAACGCAACAGAAGGAAATGAAAACATTTATACTACCATCATGTTTGACAACAAGCAGAAAAGCTCTCACGGTACCAAATGGTTACAGCCAGGTACTCAAGCATCATTCCCAACCATTTTGCATAAAGAAAGAATTGGCACAAATAAGATAAAGCTCAAATACTTCTGAAAACACAAGGGTCAGAGGGCATAGCACTTACACTGGAAGAGGAAATCCAAAAGTGAACGCAACCTAAAGGATTACATGATGGGCGCTAGTCATCAGCAGAAACACAAGCCCAAATATAACAGAAGGGAGAGAAGAGAATTTTGTGAAATGCAACTTTTTTGGCAGTTTTGGGAACCCTGGTGTCAGATCAGAGACCGACGTTTGTCCCCAGGCCTGCATAAAGGGATGAAGCTTGTAAGAGCAAAAGGGCAAGTCCACAACTGAAATAAGATAAACGGAAAGAACTGGCAAGTGTTGGTTTCTACATTATGGGGACCAAACAGGCACCAAATATATCACTTCTTAAAGCGCAAGAAAGCACAAAAAGAGTGGCAACCTGAATGTATTTTTCTCTTCGTGCAGATTTAGAGCAATTGTACAAAAGAAAAGCTCTCCAAGTGCAAGTAAAATGTCTATTTGTTCAAATAACTGCCAAAGACAACTCTTTCACCTGCAATTGGGAACTATCTGCACCAACTCCTCCAGTACGCCTCAGACACACTCAGATTTTACCATTAAGTTAAATAAAAATCACTTGTTTCTAACGGGGGGGGTGG
>NW_009633800.1:70670-79924 GCF_000690535.1 Cariama cristata
CCCCCCCATCCAGATCAGGCAAGCTCTACCTTCCCAACATACCTAGAGTAGGGAAGAGGGAAGAGTCCATCCAGAGGAGACTTCCAAAGACCAGGCACAGACTGGCTCTGCATCACAAACCCAACATGTTCCGCTGCTTCAGGATTTTGAAAACACTTCCCCAAGGCAACTCTCTTCTAGTGAAGTGGTAAGCCTCAACAGCAACTAACTGCTGAACTCACTGTTTATGTAGCCTCGCAGTCATAAGAGGAAGAAGTTAGCTGCAGAACTTGACTTACCATATGCAAACACTGAATAAAATGGTATCTCCAACTAAAGAGCTTCCTGTTTATTTCCTAGAGTCATTAAGGTAATCCATCACAAGTCTAAACCAAGCTGCCTGATAGAGTCTACACTACAAGTCTTCAGCTACAAACTTGAGAAACAGGGTAATGCCTCACGCTCAGAATAAAAGTCTGTTTATTTGGTGACTATCTGGCTTAAAACTGCCATTTGTATGTCCTGTTACCACATTTCTTACTATACTTGCATTAAATATATATTTTTTTTTTCTTTCCTCCATGTCATTTATTCTTGGCTTTGTTTGATCTGAAAGTCTTAACTCTCTCCTCAGACCTCACTGCAATAGTTTTCAATCTTTTTCTGCTATACCCTCCCCTTTCTAAATAAAGATTACACAGGACTGCATGCAGTAAGAATTAGTGCAGAACTAAGAAATATATCAAATTACATGCTGTGATAAAAGTTTTTCCCATTTCAAACTAGACCCCCAAAATACAAATTAATATGTCACTGCACTTATATAAAAATCATACAGCTACGTAGTATTATAAAATGTGAGAATGGGATTCAGCTGCTTGCAACCTTGCACATGTAAAGCAAAGGAGAGAGGATGAAATAATATTAAGTTCCCTGCGAAAGGCTGCTTTAGGTAAACTATCTATATATACAGGTTAGAATACCTCAGGCAGAAATTAACCACCAAAGTGTAACAAACAGAAATTTGCTGCCTTTACTTGAAGATACATAGAAGACAAGATCAACAACATACTATAAAACTGTATGCTATGGATCTTCTAACTCTTTGCTCCATCAGCCTGCATTGCCTCCTGGTAACAAGGATTCTAACCTGCTCAAACAGAGAATTAAAATTAGTCTTTCTTCTGTAACACTAGGGATTTTTAGCACCAGGCTACCCTCACCCCACCAATAATTCAGTGAAAAAGATAATCCCTGCATACACAGTAGCCTGGGTAATCTTGTCAGTCTTGTGCCCAAGACAAGAGACCAGCTTTCGCGGTGCCATGGAAAGTTATGTATCACAGATCAAAGTAATCTCCATGTAGCATTTATTTTGTCCTTCTCAACTAAAGTGCTATTAATCACCCTTTACTGTACTGAGAATTAAAAACAAAACAAAACAAACAAACAACAACAAAAAAAACCCACCAACCCCCAAAACACCACACAGAAAACAAAACCACCCATATCCAATTCTCATGGTGTCTTTCACCATCTCAGCGCTCGTAATCAAGGCACCTTTCTTTCCTTCCCAAGCCAAGCAACCCTAACTTACACAACCATCTCTGGAGCAACCTTCTTTGCTCTTTTAAGCTCTGGACTGTAATATTAATTTCATATTTTCCTCAAGCAAGAAGGTATCACATAATATTTTGAACACTTCTGTCAGTCATTACATGCTATGCTTAGCATCATGCTATGCTTAGCATCGAGGAAAGACAAGGGCTTCTTAACATTACACCACTTGCATGAGTTTACCAAGACCAACAGAAACAGTGCAGCTAAACTCCAATTTGTAACTGCATTTAAACCAGTTTATAACCACTTACTTAATTATTAGGAGTTTTGAATGAATATGACAGGAATTAAAATACTTCTACATTTACAACTTGAACTTGCTATAGTATATTATCCTAGCTAAATACAACAAAGCTTTTCTAATAAACTAGGCCAAAAAAAAAATAATCCAAGAGTGATCAGTCAATGTGGTATCTACTCGGTTTTTAAAAATGCACTCAAGCATCTGTTTTTTCAGACTCCTGCTGTATGCCTTCACTGAATTATTTCAGTCTGCTTTTGGTCTGCCATGATGTCTGTTGGAAGCCTACTGCTTTGCCAAAATCCTTGTCAAGCTCTTTTCTAGGCATTTGAGTTCAATTTTCTCTTTTTTTAATTTAAAATATACTCTTTGTCAGTTTTACCAACCTCCCAGAATTAAATCCTTTTTTCACCCACTTCTACTGCTGAAGTTTTGGACTGATTGCATCTTTTCATGCCTTCCTTTTTCTAGTCCACTATATTCCACTTCCTCTTATTTTCTCACGTCTTCAATATGCCTGTTAGAAAGTGCATTTAGTTTAGGTTTCCAAACAAATGCACAAGCTACAGGGAGAGCCACCATGATCCCTAGGTGTACTCAAAGCTAGCAATAATTCACAAAAAGCGGGAAGTAGCGTAGCTAAGTAGTGTAGCTACTTACTAAGTAGCACTTTGGCTCAATAGATTCATTAATGTGGCATTTTAAAACACATAATGTAAAACAAGCCTACACAAATTACAGCAATCTAAGACCTCCTTTTTTTCTTTATTCAAACCAGAACAGGACATTATGATCCAATTTTCCCCTACAAAAAGGTCTCACAATGCAAATCCATTTAGCTAGTCCCCTACTGTCTTGGGCACTTTCCTCCTCCTCATCTGGAAAATTTGTTCTTTCAGAACCTCCCTGCCTCTGCTTTTTCTTTCATACATCAAAAGGCTTCCAACCTGCTACCAAAAGCTAACAGAGTTGATATAAACATGGTGTCCCCGAGACTCCATCTTACACACTGAGGTCCCAACTACACCTCCAAAGAGCAGAATGCAGATACGATGCCTCTTCCTCCCTCCTTCAAAAGCAGCTGCAAAGCAGAGATCTCTACTATCCTACCCCGTTTCAACATCAAAGCCATTAAGAAAAGGATAAAGGCTCTCCTATCCTACAGCTCTTCAACAGCGTGCCAGCTGGGATCATATTTACTCAACATCCGCTTCCCAGGATCAGTGCCCACTGTTCACGCTTTCCCCCATGCACACACCTTTGCAGGACCCAAAAATACTACACTGGCATGATGGTGCTGTTTCCCACTGCATTCTCAACAGGAATGGTGAGGGGAAAAAAAAAAACAAACAACATATTGCTCTCAAAAAAATTCTCATTCGTAATTATAGCAGAGATCTACAGCTTCTGATACCATACGATGAAGAACCCTTCACAGCTTCAAAAGTTATTGTCTTTTTTCTTGAATGAGTTTGCGTCAGTGTGTAAGTGGTGACTTCAACCACACAGATGACCCAAATAAGCTTCAAGCTTATCAACAGGGCATGAATTTTTAAAAGCCTACAGTAGTTATCTTACTAGGGGATAAATACTTTCAAGTTTTGACACAAATACAGACATTCAATCCAGCTTGAAATTATATTAACTTTAGACTCAATCTTCTTCAACATCCCAGGTTGAAATTACATTAACTTTAGACTCAATCTTCTTCAACATCAAAAAAAAAAGACCATGCAGTACAAGACATCAAAAGAGCATTTAACTTATAGAGTGAAAATAAATTTGACATAGCAAGTAAGATTTTTAAAGGCACACAAATAATGTTTCAGATAATTATCACGATTTGAACAATTGGACATTATATTTGGTATGAAGCTTTGATAACTCCCAAGTTATGTTCGTATCTCCCTCCTCCAACTTTATTCAAGTCAGGTTTCATATTCTAGAATTAACTGGGAAAAATGAAAGCCACTACAATCTTGTCATGAAAGTATGAAATACTGACAAAGCAGCTTGTTTTAAGAAGTTTGACTGAACACATAAAGGCTGTCCTCAAGTATCTAATGGACTGTGTGCAGGATCAGATACTAAATCTGCACATTCAGCCCCCAGCTCTGGTAGCAGGAGCAGCACCTTAACCACTGATGGGTTTCTGCGAACAACCTCAGCACAACTGTGGTGTGGGCAGAAGGCTCAGGTGCATGGAAAAGACTGGAAGGAGATCCTGCCATCACATATGCCGTTCAAAACAAAGTACGATCATAGTGACAAAACAGTCCCAGGAAGAGCTCTAAAACCAGGTTGCTTTGGAAAGTTTGGGGGTGTCAAGCTACTGGGTTTAAAAGCAACTCCTTCTGCAGCACTTGTGGAAGATGGGTGAATGGAAAAGGGCAGACAGCGCCCATGTTTGAAACATTAAAATGGAAAGACCGTGGAATTGCAGACCAATCATTTTAATTTCAGTCTCCAGAAGAAAATAAATCATCTGCTTGGAAGTTCTCAAACCAGAGAAGGGCTTGGGGGAGGGAAGAACTGAGTTGTATTGCCTAACCGTGGTTCAATACAGCTTATCCACGACAATCTGACCTCCTACTACAAAGTTAATAAAAACCAAAGGTGACTCTAGAGGAGAAAGAACAGATGCAGTTTTCCTAATTTTAGTAAAGCTTTTAATGCTGCCCTATACAAGAGCCTCATAACCAAAAATAAAATCTCATTAATGTAGCTTGGTATACCATGTGCATGTTTTTCTATGAGATACAGTACATGAACAAGTAGATGGGAAACAGAATGAAATAAGACCAAGGATGAGCTAGAGGGCCTCTTAAACTGATAAAACCATAGCAAGCCAAAGTAGAGGTGCATGCTCGAGACAATAAAATGGAACTTCTAACAACTGGGGGAAGACATCAGAAGTAGGTGAGATACCACTTGAACATCTAAGAACTACTTGGTTTAGGCAGTAAAGAAATGCAAAGTAGCAGCCCTGCAATGTAAGATCTGACCATCGTAAAGGATCCCACTGGACATGGGTCAAAAATATTTTACCCTAAGAAATCATTTGTCTTGTGAGGCAAATGGGAATGCCATATGCAAGATTCAGTGGAGTGGAAGGATCACTCAATGTGTCTTGGTCTGGTCCCAACTGGAAGTGTGTCCAGTTTTACACATCACACTCCAGAAAACGTGACTGAAGAAAATCCACAGAAGAGCACCAGGAACAGCCAGGAAAATACAACTTACCAAGAAGGACCATCACAATTAACCTGGAGAAGTACAGAAAATAATTGCTGATGATGAGGGTAACCCCCTCCTCCCCCTCACTCTAAATTGCATGGATAAAAGGAATAAAAAGCCCAAAACGAGAGGCAAGCAAGTTTAGGTTAGATTTACAGGAGAACTTTCCACCTAATAGATAAGCAGAAACAGTTTATCTAACTTTCAATCTTAACAGTGGGAGCTGCAGCACCTCCAGCACCTGAAGTTAAGAAGAGTTTGAACACTTCTGGCTTTACAACCCAAGGATGAATCACAGGCTAGCATTGTCCTTTACAATGCAAGTTTTTACAATTGCCTCCTCTAAAGTAGTACTTACAGCAAAAGAAACAGTTCACTGTGAAGGAGAGAATGCACCTCATTCATGAATTTAACAAGAAGTAGTCTTGATATAGTAGTATGTTGTAAGGACAGTTAACACTCTCAGTGTATTTCATCACTGAAAAGTAGTTCCACTGAGTCCCTCGCTTTGAACTGTTTCCAGGGAAAATTAAAACTATTGTTTGAAATGACAGCGCTTGCAGTTATTGCTTCTTTACCTGTTAGCAGAGATATGTCAGAATTCAATGCAATTTTCGAGTGTATACACATTAGTCATTTTGCTTGTATTTAAGTTTCCTATGCGGGAGTTGTAGGAGGAAGGAGAACAGAACTTTAAACATTTTCCTCGATGCTCAGCCCACACTCATGCTCCATAAACGCTGTATGAAACTGTTTCTTAGTTTTATCTGGGGACCATTAAAATCATGTCAGAATACAATCAGTGCAAAATGGATGAGAATCTGCAGTTACAAACAGCATTACAAGGATAAAAGGAAGGTTTTTCATTTGCTCTTTTAAGAAGAAACTCATTTTAAGAAGCTACTCTTTCCTGATTTTACGGTCATTTCTATACTGGTTTCTGGCAACAGAAAAGCCACGTTCTATTTTTAGCCAGCTAGCTAGCTCCTTTTCATTCATCCAAACAGAGAGCAGAGCTAAACAAGTACTACCTAACTTAATTTGGTTTTATTTCCACTTATGTCTAGCTTTGAATAACTCAAGCAACTTTATTAAGTCAGTTTTCAGTTCCAAACATGTGTTGATGTTTAACAATTCCCTCCTCTACACAATACATGATAAAATCTGGTTTTAAGTGCACTTTGCCAGACCAAAGCTCTGAAAAGGGAAAAACTTGAAAAATTGCTAGCAATTCAACTCACATGTTGGTGTGCTAAAGAAACACTGGATTTTATGGGGGCAGTCCAAGCATCTATTTCAGACAACAGTAAAAATACAGCCATGCTCCTTTAAATCCAAACACTCCAAGGCAAAAATATTAGTACATTGAAGTCTTTATTTTTAAACAAGCAGCTGGAGAAACAAAGATACTGCAAAGGTTAAAAAACAGCAACTGGAAAAGGCACGTTATCCATCATCAAACAGCAAGTCAAGCACCGTTCCATAAGGAGGATGTTGTCTGTTTTGAAGTGCTAAAGTGATTTTCCAACAAACACCAGTTGGAAACCACAGGTTTAACACAGATCTTCTTGACAGACTGGCTTTTTCCAGCTGTTCCTCCTCATGCTTCTTCATCTCTCTTCTAACCCTTTCTGTCACTTCATCTAAACTATGGTCTGGATACACGTGATGAACTAGCGTGCATCAGAAGCACAGCCTCAAAGAACCCGACAAGTTTCTCCAAAGAACATTTAGAAAAAGTTACATTTCTGTCACGCAAATTTTTTTGTGATCTTTAGGAGTTTATGCAAGAGCTTTAAA
Organism: Cariama cristata; assembly: GCF_000690535.1. Classification (NCBI taxonomy): domain Eukaryota; kingdom Metazoa; phylum Chordata; class Aves; order Cariamiformes; family Cariamidae; genus Cariama; species Cariama cristata. The sequence continues at coordinate 77,548 of NW_009633800.1, forward strand.
AATAATCCATGCAAGTGTCAAAAACCTACTTCCAGTTTTAGTAAGCTTAAATCTATAGGTGAGTCTGATTCAAAATATTCTGAATTACATTAACTCTGGAAAAAAAGAAAAAAAAAAAAAAATCGCTGGCAATTCAACAGTCATCTCCTGCCAAAAGCAGAAAAAAAACGCTGCTTCCCACAGACACTCAGGATTCCACTGGGCATTATCTGTGCCAGGTGAGTGGTGACCTGCCCTGCGGTTTCAACAAGTACATTACCATTCCTTTATCATGCCAAACTCACATGGTGTCACTGTACATTCAACAGCACTTGGACTATCACCTTTCACTACACTGACGGCTCCATATTAATAATAGATAACATGATTCATGCATATACACTTTGGCATCCTTCTGTATACCTTCAAAGCACACACCTGTGCGTTGCATATGTTTTGTTTTTAAAGGAGTTGTCACTGACATACTCGCACATGCCTGTTAAAACCACAACATCATTTTTCTATTGACTTACAAGGAGTATACACGATTCAGGAAATGGCTGTACCTATTCTTCACACCAAAGCAAAAGAAGAATTGTTACGTTTCAAGAAGTTTCTTATTGGCCAAGAAGAAAACAGTTCCTCTGCGGCAGGGCCTACAATCTTTAAATTTGTCTCCCTCTCTTACAACAGCATTTGAATTGGGGTAAAAATTCAACAGCAGCAGTAAATCTTATTCAGAAGGATCTCCACCTTTCACTTGGCTTGAAAGTGCTCTACTCCTTTCCAAGAAGATTTTCACTCACCTTTGTAAACTCCTACAGCAGTACAGATGCTCAGAGTATCCTTTACCATTTAATTGCTTGGATGACCCAAGTTAACCAAATAAAAATTAATGAGGACACACCTGGGGTCAGCAGTCTTACCTCATGCCCAGATCTGCTAGTGCTTGGTTAGCTTCATGTCAGGAACAGAAGTCACGATTAAGACACTGAAATGCTAAAGCCATCCATCTATCCCAAAAATTTATTTCATAGTCGGCCTCCAGACGTATAACTACTGTCAAACACCAAGTGTTTGCACTGCCTACCAGCTATTTGGAATTGTTATACCAGCTGCCGGCATTTGACACCTTGCCTGCTAACTGCACAGGAACAGCTTCAGGCACATGACCCATTTAACTTGGTTGTCAGAAGACTGCTCACCTCGCTCCACCCAAATACAAGAGGAAACACAGCACAGCCAGATTAACCCTGCCACGATGATGCTCAGATTGCACAGCTATCACAGGAAGCAGACAGCATCTCTGCAACAGAGAACCAGACTTTACCCACAACTCACCCCAACTAGCATGTTCCTGGGACCTCAAAGAAATCAAGTCCCTAATTCCCACTGAACTCCAGTGGAATTTGCCCAGACTCTTTTAGGCTCCACAAAAAAAAAAAAAGTCTGTCATATTGCAGAAAGCCTGCAGTTTTCATTCATATAGTATGGATGCCAAAGCTTCTTCTGTCGCGTTAACAGAGACAGACACGAGGCTCAGTTCTGGTTTCAGACTGCAAAATCTGCACATACCAAGGCAATAATCCTGATCTGGGATCTTTGGGGTATTATTTCTTTCATCTACATCTCTCCTATCATTGTCAAATATGCTGAAAGCCTCAATGTTTCTTCTAGAGGAAAGAGCCAACAAAGCTGACCTCATGCTGCAAGGAAAAATTCACCTCAATAGAAGGAAAACGCTAGGACTGAATAACACCTGCAGAGCAGAAAGGAAGGAGAAAGAAAGAAGGATGAAATGATGAAAACTTGTGTGGGACTGGTATATTAGTAAGGTATCCCTTCCTCCTATGTAAATTTTTCCCAACGCACATAGACTGGAGTCTCCTGTGAGCCAAGATCCCTGCCCTTCACGGCATTTACAGGCCAAAGCATCCCTGACATTAGTTTCACCATGATGCTGCATAAGAAGCTGCTCCAGAAAGACTGCTTGGGCACTTCTGGAGCAGATAAAACCTGCCTTCACAGCTCGGTCTCGCCTTCGGATGGCACGATAAGACACGCATTTTTATAAGCACTGCAGGACCTTCCTTCAAGCAGGAGGCTCACGCTCGGTTAGGCCAGCCTCTTGGCCCCACTTCGTTCTGCTACTAATTGTCATGCACTTGGCTGCAAACTCATCAGGGAGGAGGCATGCCGCGCTAGATTTAGCTCATGCTATCCTACAAGGAAGAGAGAAGGGTTGTTCTTTTTTTTCTTCTTCTTTTACGCTCCTATCAGAGGACCTCTTTAGTTGCTAAGGAACTACGGTTTTATTGCATTATAAATGATTTAAGGCAGCCCGGCAGATGCAGGTTCAGTAGGCGGGAGGAGATGTTCCATTTTACCGGCAGCACGA
>NW_009633801.1:0-1131 GCF_000690535.1 Cariama cristata
GAGAGATATCACACCGTGAAAAAAAAAAAATCTATAAAAATGTGGACAGAGAGAGTTTTGACCCAGCAAGCAGCCCATCCACACACGGCCAGTCCCATCTGTAGCGGATGAGAAGGGGCTCAGGAAGCAGCAAAGTCAATGGGCTTTTCAGGGTCGCACGGGTCAGACCCCACCGGGAGACCCAGCGCTCTTGTGTCCGCTCTGCTACACCGCGCGGCTTCTCGTACGCAGGGTCGGGCTTAATCTCCACTTCAAGAGAGTTTTGACTCCCAAGCTACTGTGGCAAAGATTATTTCTTTTTATCTTTGTTCCTTTTTTAGAATTCCTTTCTTTGAAATGTTTTGCTTAGTAGTAATTGCTGCTAAAATTTCACAGAACATTTGCAGAAGTGACAGCCTAATTCTAGAAAATTTGAAACATTTAAAAGGCATTTGTACAGAATTTCGGTGCTGAAAAGCTTTGTTGGTGAAGTTTTATTCGCTGAAGTTAGCTAGGTAATTTTTGCAAAGCAGAGACCTTAAATATGAGTATGCTCTGCTTCCATGCATTCCCTTGCTATATTTGGCATAACTGGAGGAAAAATTGTATATCAGAGATTCTGTTTTAAGGCACCAGACAGGGATTTCAAAGACCTTAGCAACAGTGTGGAAAGTATTTGCTGAAAATTAAGAAATTTCCAATGAAAACCCTATGAAAGAAAAAAAAGTATCTGGTAGCTTGAAACGGTTATTCATATTTGCTTTTACACTAAATCAGGGCACTAATTAGTTCTTACTGTGGCCCAAAAAAGTGGCATTTACAGAGTCTCCCTGTTTCCCACTTGAAATAGACCTAGATGTTTCCAGGTGTGCTGCTGCTCTATGGGGGTCGGAGGGGTCTGCCCACGAGGGGCTTCCCGCAGCCTTCTCCGGGGAAGCCCGTGTGCCCACAGCCACTGTGTGCATATCTGTTCCCGAGAGCTCGTGAGCAAAAGGGGCAACAAAACCAGCCACGTGTGAACGTGACAATGGATAGTCAAAGCATCCCTTGTTTTGGGAGAGGGGAAAAGGATGCAGAGCTCCGTGGGGCTGGTGAGGGCTGCAGGTCCCTGCCAGCTGCCGAGCCTGTGCGTGGAGCTGTTCGCGGGTGAGG